>NC_034009.1:19459676-19692600 GCF_000346465.2 Prunus persica
TTTAAACAAGGTCGTTAAAGGTGTGAATATTGAATCATCCCTCTGTTATCTATAAATAAAGCATAAGACGTCGGTGGTTTATTCATTTCGTCGTTTTAAAAACTAACCACGTCGGTTTAAAAACTACCGTCGTGATAAATTATAATAACGTCGATTTATATGTTATTGCGTCATGTGAAATTATATAATACGTCGTTTGTATATAAATAACTGTCGTGTGTTTTTGTTCTTACTTTTTTACATATCTTTGTTTTAGGATGAATTGCAAAAACAAGTCTCGGAAGGCAAAGTCACTGTTTCTGGCAGCAATGATGTGCTAACCATGGCTTTGGGCCCCGAGCATCCAGGCAGAGTGAGAGGAGTAGGTGCTGGGATCTCACCAAGGCAATATTTCAATTTACCCAAACCACAGAGAGTGAGCTTTGACGACCGTTTGAAGGACAGTTTAAGAGTTCTCCTTCAAGAAGAGACTAAAAAGATGGAAGCTAAGGCAAGGGAAGAGGCTTTAAGGATGGAGGCTAGAACGAAACAATTGGTAGAGGCTGAGAGGGAGCATTTCCTGAGTCAGCTTTCTCAATTAATTCCCAATTTTGATCCAAGCATGCTTAAACCCAGAATTAGCCAAAGTCCCAAAAATCCAATGTCTGACAAAGCAAGCTGCTCTGGAGGTGATGTGAGATCCCAGCATTTTGAGGATGATACTGCCAAAAATGGGAAACATCAGGAAGAAAAAGTAACATATCTGAACTTTGAATTCTCTGTTTTTTTAAAAACCATTAGACGTCGTTATTATTAATAAAACCGTCGTTTGAAATACATACCACGACGATTTTAAACATAAACCGTCGTTTGTATTTCAATACCACGTCGTATTTAGTTTACTTGTTTTACACGCCATTAAACGTCGTTATTTTAAAACTTTGTGGTTTTTAGACGACGGAGTTAGTCATTCCCGACTAATAGATGAAGGGAAGACAGAAGAAAAACATGATGAAAAGGAGAAAGAAGATGACGACCAGGTATGTTCACATAACTTTGCCTTTTTTATTTGTTTTTCAAAATTCCAGACGTCGATATTTTTCTTTAAACCGTCGTTTGTTTACAACTTAGACGGCGGAATTTTTTTTAAGACGTAATAAATTATTCACCACGACGGTTTCTTCAGACGACGTTTAAATTCTTTTCAGACGACGTTTTATTCCTTAAACCGTCGTTTTTATTGAATTACCACGTCATTTTTTTATTTCTTTAAACAGGTTATTAAAGTTGTTGATTATTCAAATATGGAGGCGCCATCTTCTTTAAACTCCCTTTGTCGTTATGTGGAAATGACACTCGTGCCTCAGGATAAGACCTTGCACTTCACAATTGATAAGGAGGTGTTTGGTCTAGAGCGCGATACCTTCCTCCTGCCTGAAGATATTACACAATTTGCAGGCATGGAAGAAATAGGAGCCACTGTCATTCCTGTATATATGAGGTTTGTCATTCTAAAATAATACGTCGTTGGTGTATTTATTGTGTCGTCTTAACCAACTAACCACGTCGTTAGTATATTATAACGTCGTTGTCTATTTCAGTACGTCGTGTGAAATTTTATAATACGTCGTTTTGTTATACATAACCGTCATGTTTTTTTGTATATATGAGGTTTGTCATTCTAAAATAATACGTCGTTGGTTTATTTATTGCGTCGTCTTAACTAACTAACCACGTCGTTAGTATTTACCGTCGTGATAAATATATTATAACGTCGTTGTCTATTTCAGTACGTCGTGTGAAATTTTATAATACGTCGTTTTGTTATACATAACCGTCGTGTATTTTTTTGTGCTGACTTGTTTATATTATTTTATATATTTAGGCACTTGCACGATGTTTTGAAACGAGCAAATATGTGCAGCATGGTTGGCTTTATCGACCCTGCTACAGTTAGTGCCAGTTCTGGCACAATAGCTGACAGATCACGCCTACTAGCAGCTCGACTTCAGAAGACTGACGGTGAACAGATTTTCCTGATGCCTTACAATCCAGGGTTAGTCTCCTTAACAGGATTTTGTTTTTATGATTTTCAATAAATTACAGCGTATAAACTAACCACGTCGGTGTTTTATTTTATTGAGTCGTTTGAAACTACTAACCACGTCAGTAGTTATTTATCGTCGTGATAAATGTAAAATGTCGTCGATTGCTACTTTATTTCGTCGTGTGAAATATTATAATACGTCGTTATTGTAAATAACCGTCGTTTTTATATTAATTTTGTGCAGCCGTCATTGGATCTTGCTGATTGTAAGAGCAAAGAGAGAAACCGTCTATTTTCTGGATCCTCTGCCAGGAAATCGTGTGGTCAATGAAGAGGCCAAAAACATTGTGAACAGTGCTATAAAAATTTATAATTCTCACATAGCCAGACCAGGCCGTAAGGCAGTCATTTGGAAAACTCTGTCAGGCACACCAAAGCAACCCAGCAATGTCGAATGCGGGTATTATGTGATGCGCTTCATGAGGGACATCATCATGGATCCTTCCTTGGGGTTTGAGAATAAGGTAAGAAGAAATTACCTTCATACATTTTACGTCGTTTTTTGTATTATCAACGACGGTCATGTAAAATTACCGTCGTTGAATAGATATAGTACGTCGGTTATGAAAAATATCGTCGTCTGTGATTGAATTTCTTTTTATTTATAAACCCTAATAGTCATTGTTTATGCAGTATGCCAAAGGAAAACAGGAAGCGCCATACCCCCAAGAAGCAATTGATGAAGTCCGGAATGAATGGTCAGAGTTTGTTTGCCTTCACCTGGAATAGGGGAATTATTGAACACTTCATATTTATGTATAATGTACAAATTTTGTCTATAATATACAATGTAAAAATTTGTTGAGGTTTTCTTAAATTTAAAAAAAAAAAACAAACATACAAATTGCGTAACCGACGTGTAATACTTTTCCAACGACGTAGTAAAGTCAAAAGCCGTCGTTTTTTGTTGTTTCGTTTTAACCAAATCCGACGTAAAAGGATATTTAGACGACGTTCTTTGAACAATTGAGTCGTTTATGGTTTACAACGTCTTCAATTTCTTAAGGGTTCAGGGTAGTACTTTGTAACGACAGCGGTTAAGTCGTGGAATATATATTTTACGTCGGATCGTTAAATATCCGCCATGGTTTCTCATTTAAACGACGTCATTTTAACAACTTAGTCGTCTATTACAATTTACAACGTCTAAAATTTATTAACACCGACGTGGTTTGTTGTTGTGATAAGAATATTTTATTATTTTTATATCAAAATATTCAAAATAAATTTAAAATAAATCAGAAAAATGCAAAGTCAACTCCTATGAAGTCATTGATATATTTTCTTCCCCCTAAACCTTGAAAAAATTCATTTTGAATAACAAAAATTTAAAATGACCATCCAAAACAAAATTGTTTTGATGAGTCATAAAATCACTTCAAGTTTTATGGTTTAGGGTTTAGAGTCTAGGGTTTAGAGATTAGGGTTGTTATTTATTGGGGTTTATTTTTAAAGTATAATTTTTGGGTAGTATAGGGTATATATTAGGCTGTAAAACCATAAACCCTTTTATAAACTTAATTTTTAAAATTATATAATTTAGTTTTAAGGGTTTAGGGTATTAATTGTTAACGACGGTGGTTGAGTCGTGGAATACATATGTTACGTCGTGCAGTAAATATCCGACATGGTTTCCACTTTAAATGACGTCATTTTAATATGTAAGTCGTCTATTATAATTTACAACGTTTTCAATTTCTTAACTTCGACGTGGTTTTTCAGTCGTCTTTATATCAAAATATTGAAAATAAATTTAAAATTAATCCAAAAAATGAAGCGTCAAAATAAACGGCGTTACGTTCAGTGTTTTCGTCGTGGAATATTACATTTACGTCGGTTCTTGTAGAACTTTCGCCATGGTTTTTCTTTCGACGTTTTAAAGAGCGCGCGCTCTAAAAATTTTCGCGCGCCCTAAATTTTTTTATATTTGGCTCTTATTCTTATACTTCTAACCTTGAACCCTAAAATTTTCAGATTTCGCGCAACGTAACATTCCCCTAATTAAAAGTTGCACTCTCCAGGCTCCGTCGAATCTGTGAGCTCGTCCAACCTGTAAGTACAAACCCTATCTTCCCCTTGTAAATTCATTGAATGATATTAGGTTGTTTTGTTAAAGGGTTTTAGGTATATGCTTTGCGATCTGTTAATAATGTGCTTATAGGTATGGGTTCATGGATTTTCTGTTTAATGGGTTCATGGATTTTCTGTTTAATGGGTTCATGGATTACATTATCTGTTATGTTGAATTGGGAATGGTTTTAATTTTGTCGGATCTTTTAATCACCCTATGTTATGTTGAATTGGGAATGGATTTATTGTTTTCATGCTTGGTTTCATGTATATGTTGGTTTCTTGCTTGGTTTCATATATATGTTGTGTTCTTAATGGGTTTTGGGTTCTTGAAAATAAACTGAGACATGACGCCTTTTTAGGCATACGACGACGATTACACGACGGTTTATGAAAAAACGGTCGTTGTATTACTTATACACGACGGTTTTTTCATAAACCGTCGTTTGTATTACTTATATTAGACGACGTCTGTTGAAAATCCGTCGTCTATATATGCCAAATACGTCTGTTTTTGTTTAAAACCCGTCGTCTCTGTTGTGTATTACTTGCTATTAGATCTTTGTATAATCTGCTATAGTGATGGTCATTGCCTGTATTTTCACTTTATTATAGATAATAGGTTATAGTGTCGGAGATGGATAAGTCATGGATGCACTCAGATAGAAGATCGAAGGCATATGAGTTTGGGGTGGAAGCATTTTTGAACTTTGCTGTAGAAAATCTTCTAACTACAACACATATCCCTTGTCCATGTGTTAAATGTGTTAATTTGAAGTTGTTTGGGGTTGGAATTATAAGGGATCACTTATACTTTAATGGAATTGACCAAAGCTATAAGAATTGGACATTTCACGGAGAACCTTGGGAAGCAACTACTAATGCTAGTAGAAATGTTGAAGAAGATGATGGCCATAGTAGGTACAGTTTTGTGTCTGAAGAAATTGATATGGATGATAATGATTTTGGTGATTTTAGTTCCAATCCGTATGAGTTTGCCAATGTGATTGGGGATGGAGATCAACCAGTGTACCCTGGTTGTAGAAAGTACACGAAGTTATCGGCATTAGTGAAGTTGTATAATTTGAAGGCAAAACATGGGATGAGTGATGTCTGTTTTACAGAATTATTGATACTTCAAGGCGATTTGCTTCCAGAAGGAAATACAATACCAACCTCTATGTATGAGGCTAAAAAGACTTTGTGTGCATTGGGGCTGAGTTATGAGAAAATGCACGCATGCCCCAATGATTGCATCTTGTATAGGAAGGAGTATGAGGATTCAACTAATTGTCCTACTTGTGGTATCTCAAGGTGGAAGGAAGGCAAAGATTCAATCTTGAAAGAGGGTGTGCCAGCGAAGGTGGTGTGGTATTTTCCTCCAATTCCAAGGTTTAAAAGGATGTTTCAATCACATGAGACAGCTAAGAGTTTGACTTGGCATGCTGCTAGAAAATCAATTGATGGTCAGATGTCTCATCCGGCGGATTCCCCGTCTTGGAAACTTCTTGATGATAAATGGCCTGAGTTTGGTAATGAGCCGAGAAACTTGAGATTGGCTCTTTCATCTGATGGATTCAATCCCCACAGTTCTCTAAGTAGCAGATATAGTTGTTGGCCGGTTATCTTAGTTACATATAATCTCCCTCCATGGCTGTGCATGAAACGAAAGTTCATGATGTTAACCTTATTGATTTTCGGTCCTAAACAACCAGGAAATGATATAGACGTCTACTTGGAGCCTTTGATTGATGATTTAAAATCTTTGTGGGATGGGATTAGAGGAGAGTATGATGCACATAATGGAGAATACTTTACACTCAGAGCTGCATTAATGTGGACAATTAATGATTTCCCCGCCTATGGAAACTTATCTGGTTGTTTGTTAAAGGATATAAAGCTTGTCCAATATGCGGCGATGATACACCTAGTCACAGGTTGAAAAATGGCCACAAAATTTGTTACATTGGGCATAGAAAATGGTTACCAATCAATCATCCATATAGGAGGCAACGTGCAGCTTTTAATGGGAAACCTGAATATGGCATACCTCCCGAGCCATTAATCGGAGAAGAAGTGCTGCATATGGTTGAAAATGGTGACAGAGTTTGTTGGAAGAAGAAATGGAAATATCTTCCTGTGAGGCATGCCCTAGATGTTATGCACATTGAGAAGAATGTTTGCGATAGTATTATTGGTACATTGCTGGAGAACCCTGAAAAAAATAAAGATGGGATTGCTGCTCGATTAGATTTATTGAACATGGGGGTCAAAACTGATTTGCAACCCGAGTATGGAGAAAGACGTACTCGTTTGCCTCCTGGGCCTTGGAATTTGTCAAGAGCAGAGAAGAGAGAGGTTTGCAATTCTTTCTATGGTATGAAGGTCCCTGAAGGTTATTCTTCAAATATTAAAAATCTTGTATCTTTACAAGATTCAAGACTTCTTGGCCTTAAAACACATGATTGTCATACCTTAATGCAACAATTGCTCCCTGTGGCAATTCGTTCTGTTTTGGAGAAGCCTGCAAGGTATGCAATAACTCATTTCTGCTTCTTCTTCAATGCTATATGTGCAAAGACTGTTGATGTTTCCAAGCTAGATAAGTTGGAAGAAGATGTAGTAGTTACTCTGTGTTTGCTTGAGAAGTACTTTCCCCCTTTATTCTTTGATATCATGGTTCATCTAGTAGTACATCTTGTCAGAGAAGTTCGTCTATGTGGGCCAGTATATTTTAGGTGGATGTATCCGTTTGAAAGATATATGAAAGTGCTGAAGGGGTATGTTCAAAATCGTACTCGTCCCGAAGGTTGTATTGCTGAGCGGTATATAGCTGAAGAAGCGGTAGAGTTTTGTACTCAGCATTTATCTGATGTTAGTACAGTTGGAGTGCCTTCAAGCCAAAAGATGGGACTTTCAAAGCCATTATCAGGTTGCACAGTGAGCGTAGTTGATCAGGACCTGTTGAATCAAGCACATCTATATGTCTTGGAGAATACGGAGGAAGTCCTACCTTATATCGAGTACGTATGAGTTTTATTCTTTAACTTATTGATTTTAAATTATTTCTTATGTTTATCTTCTATATTTGGGACCGTAATGCTTGAATTTTTCGTGTCATGTAGGCAACATATGATCCACATCAAGACTGCTTATCCAAAATTTAGAAAGAGAACAAAGTGGCTGCAGGATAAGCACAGTAGCACTTTCATTCAATGGCTATGCTTCAAGGTATATGTTGTTGAATAACATATTTCTCTTTTAATTTTCTTCTTATTTCTATGTTAGATTGAATTAAGATATATGATTAATTTGCAGGTTCAAAGTGAACTTGAGGAAGACAATCATGGCGTATCAGAAAATTTAAGGTGGCTAGCAGCTGGTCCAAACATGGCAGTGCCATTATATAGGAGCTATCTTATTAAAGGTATTAAATTCAATATCAAGGCACAAGATGATGTGCGGACAACTCAAAATAGTGGAGTTTATTTACTTGCACATACCATGCAAGTTGCTAATGCCAAGGATAAAAACCCAATTCTCTCAAATATGGGTTTCTATGGTGTCATTCAAGAAATTTGGGACCTTGACTACCAAAAGTTTACAATCCCAGTCTTTAGGTGTGATTGGATAGATAGTTCTGGTCTTGTAGTCGACGAACTTGGATTTACCCTTGTAGATTTGAGTAAAATTGGACATAGGAATGACCAATTTGTTTTGGCTTCTCAAGTCAAACAAATATTTTTTGTTGACGACCCGATGCATCGTGGTTGGTCGGTAGTGTTATCAATGCCTAATAGAGAATATAATGATGTTATTGGTGATGAAGTCTTAGGTGATGTGATAATTGAGTGTGAGCCATTTACTAGAGGGATGCCAAATGTTGACACATTTGATGAACTGGTGGGTGAGTTAGGCGGTCAAAATATTCGAGATGGGTGTCAAGATATATGGATTGAATGATGCTTATGTAATTGGCAGTGTATGACATTAATTTTGTAATATATTGTAATGTGATTTCTTCACTTTCTACGTTTAAATAAAACACGACGTTATTGTGAACCAGTTATTCAGCATATTTACCGACGTCTTAAAGCAACGTAACAATGAAGAACCACGACGCTATTGTGAAGCAATTATTCAGGATATCACGTCGGGGAAGGATTAAGAACCGCCATGTAATTCAAAATAACACGACTCCAATCCCATAATACCGACGTCTAAAAAACGAGATATATAATCTGAATGTTAAAAAATACGACGTCATCATACATTTTCCACGTCGCAAGTTCTTTTATAAACGAAGAGGAACGAAATGAATTCCGACGGTAATTCATTATAACCGCCGTCTAATATCAATTAAACGACGTTATTTGTAATACGGCTCTCATCATAATCAACGCCGTCTATATGTTCTGTAATACGGCTCTCATTTATTTGGAACCGACGTTGTTTAGAAGTTCAACGTCGTCTATATTAATAAGTGCGTCGTGAGTAATGAATACATATAAATACAACGTTGACTACATAAATGCCACCGACGTTGTTTCGCATTCAACGTCAACTATATAAATACATACGTCGTAAATAATGACACTGACAACTATTTCCACGTCATCTTTTTTAGAAAAATCGAAGTGGAAAATTTATTTCACAACGGTTGTTTGTAAATAGGAGACGTAGTATATTTCAATAACGTCGTCTTCTTATGTATTTAAAGACGTCATATTTTTTCTTGTCGTGAAAATTATATTTGACGGCGTAGTGTGTTAGTTGTCGTCGTTGTATGTCTATCTTGCGGCCTTGTTCTTTTAATATGTGTCATATTTTTCCTTTTTAACGACGGTGATTTGTTTGAGTTGGTCGTCTATTCTCATCCTCGACAATTTTTTAGAACTTTAGCAGACTAAACACGTTGATTTTTATTTGTTTTCGACGTTGTTTTATTTAACAACGTCTAATATTTATCGTCGTTGTTTGTTTCTGAAAATAGGACGTATAAATTTTGTAATACGACTCTCATATATTTGTAACCGACGTTGTTTCGTTGTTCAACGTTTACTCTATAAATACATACGTCGTAAATAATGACACTGACAACTATTTCCACGTCATCTTTTATAGAAAAATCGAAGTGGAAAATTTATTTTACGACGGCTCTTTTTATATTGGCGACGTAGTAGGTATCAATAACGTCGTCTTCTAATGTATTTAAAGACGACATATTTTTTATTGTCGTGAAAATGATATTTAACGGCGTCTTATTTTAATATTCGTCGTTGTATGTCTATCTTGCGGCCATGTTCTGTTAATATGTGTCATATTTTTCCTTTTTAACGACAGTTTTTTTAGAGAGTTGGTCGTCTATTCTCATCCTCGACTGCTTTTTTAGATCTTTTTGCAGTACAAAGACGTCGTTTTGTATTTGTTGATGACGTTGTATATTGTAACAATGACGGTGATTTAGCGTCGTGGTTTATGAGGGAAAAGATGACGGTGGATTCCACGACCATTGAAAAACCGAATACACGACGGTGATTTACCGTCGTCTTTTTGCTTTTTTGTAGTAGTGTATATGGAAAACAACCAAAATTATATATATTTGTTTATAATGTATGAGATGCATAGAATTGGAAGGAGTGAATTTGAAAAGAATAGTGTTAGCCATCTAAGAACTTCAGCACAGACACATAGTAAAAAAAAAAATACAAACCAAGAATCAATTTGGGGTTCACATCCTCATTTAAACCTGAGAGATAGAATATGAATAATTTAAGAACTGAGTAGCACACTTAATATGGGATTAAGGAGATCATAAAAAATAAACACAGAGAAAATATCAAGCCTTCAAACTTTCCAAAAGTGCAAGGTATCATGTGAAGTGACGACACCTTAAAAATTTGTCTCCTTATAGCAAGTAGATTAACAGGCTGCCCTAGAACACCTACAGTTGTTAGCAATGTATTCGCTATCAAATAAGACAAAGAATTTTCTAGACAGAAGAGCAAAAGTTGGCAGAAAGGATTAAATTGTACAATCAGGATGACAAGTCATCCAGGTCGACCAACAACCAAAAATGCAATGCAACGCATTATTTTAGTTTTACCTTTATTGAAAAAGTTTCATTGCCTCCTTGTTGAAGAAAAACCATCTTGACAATCTTTTTGTGGGGTCCACAATAAGCCATCAACCTTAATATAATATTAATCCTTTTGAGCAAGCTTATTACAAAGAAAAATACAAGTGTCAAGGAAAGCTAAAAACCAACTGGTTAATTACAACCTTACACAATCTCTCTTTGAATTTTAGAAATGATGACTTTCAGATAGAATTTAAAGTTGGGATTTATGACCTTCAAATTCCATGTTTTTTCCCACATGAAATTTCTAAATTTCTATGTTTCTTTATCCAAACACGGGAATTGGTTCATGTCTCCCACATTTATTTCCCTCATCCAAACACACTATGAGTCCTATTGTGTAACATCCCGACCTAAAATAAATATTAATTAGGGAATTACATTTTTACCTTTAAGGGTAAGGGTAAATTGGTCACTTTTAATTTGAGAAGGATTTTGGGGAATTGAGTTGTGCCGTTGCGTAGAGCTTGTCGATACGAATTCGTGGACAAGTGGCACGCTCAATTTCGAGTTATGACGGTTGAATAAAAGTCTAAAAACAAAAAGGGCAATTTGGTCCTGTAGAAAAAACATTGTTTTAAAACTCAGAAACTTGGTTTTGCCCCGCCAAAAACCCTTATACGATCTCTCTCTCTCTCTCTCTCTCTCTCTCTCTCTCTCTCTCTCCTTCCTCCCTTGCTTCAAAACCCTAACCCGTCACTGTGCAACGGGCGATCATTGTCGTCCGACCAACTCAGGCCACGAGACTGGTCCAATCGACCTGCCTCCACCAGCTCTTTTCATCCCACCCCCTATCGTGGCTAGAAAACTAATGGAACGCCATCTGGATCGAAGGAAAAATCTCCCAAAACTGGTCCTCTTCGTCGGCGACAACTCCGGTGATTTCAGGCTGCGCCACCACCTAGAAAAGGTATCTCCTCTCCCTTGATCATTCCCCTAAGGTTTGTGACATCGATTGTCCTCATAGCTGCCGTATCGAGGTCGGGAAACTTCGACCAAAATCCTCACAGGTTTGTCTTCGATTGACCCAGCTCCAGCCACTTTTTAGCCGTGGTCCAGACCAAAAGTTGTTCCCCTAGGTGTGTTGGTTTTGTTTGTCCGGTGACTTGGGATTTTTTAGATCGCTGGTGGCGGCACGTAGGCCACTTAGTGGTGGCTCAGTGAGTTCTAAAACACTCCCCATGTCATCCTAAGCACGACGGTATGCTCGGATTAGAAATTGGATACAGTTTGATTATCGAATGGATATTTCGCCTATTAGGCAATATCCAAGGGTGGCCCTGAGGGTGTGCAAGTGGTACCAAAGCGCAGGCCCCCGGAATTTTTTTACGTGTATATTATGTATATTAATATTATATGTTTTATATATATACTTGAGCGTGCAGGAATGTAACACAAGTGTGTATTTGGTATTGAGTTGGAGTTCATCCCCTTGATTTAGTAGGCAAGTTGGATTAGAGTCCATATTGTGTCATTCAATAGTTGTATTTTTACATTTCTACTCCTTTTTTTATTGTTAACAACATAAAAGGAGAGAGAAGGAAGTGCATCAAAGAAGAGGAAAGCAATATATACAAACTTTCTCCAATCAAACAAAAAAATTTGGAGTGTATGTTTTCTCAAATTGAAACATTAAAACTTTTATGAATGTTATTTATTATTGCTATTGCATGCTAATAGATAATGAATTTTAGTTACTAAAAAAATTATTTTATGGAAAAAAATTTCAATAAATATTTCCACATTAGATTGAGGGCTCCCATTTAAGTTTCGCACAAGGCCCTCAAAATCTCAGGACTGGCCTAGTTGATATCCGGGTTCAATAGGTTCGGACCGTCTGATCGGTCTCATTTTCAAATATGTTATTCCTCGTAACCCTAGGATTGTGTACGAATTGGTTGATCGGGAATTGGAGTCCCGAATACTTCAATTTAAGGAGTTTAGGGTTGGGTAATCGATAACCGTCCGACCAAACCTTCGGGACTTGTTATTTGAATTGATTTGGACCTTAGGAACTCTCAGATTGGAAATCAGAGGTCGCGGGCCTCGTGGGCCCTTATTGGTTAGAAAGGAAAAGTTGGCCAAATCGTTGACCTTGGACCTATCGAGACCGTCTTAACAGAAGATATGCATTAAATTCCGGGAATTAGGGTTTTCTTTCTAATTTAAAATTCGTGTTCAAAATATAATTTTGATGTCTCGATGTTTCTTTAATAGGTGCTCAGGCTCTGGCTAGCCAGCAGGCTGGACTCCCACATGGCCATACCAACTTGGACTTTCTGTGAGTGGACTTTGTTTTAAATAAGCATTGTTTTAAAGTATAAATTGCATGCACAAAAAGGGATTTTCAAATTTATATTTGTTTTTACTTGGATATGGGAAATATTGAAAATTTATGCATGTTTGCATGTGAGAATTATAAAGTTTTTATGGCATTGAATGGAAGTAATAAGGGATTGAAATATGATTTGTGCACGTGGTATATGTTTACCATAGTATATACCTTTGGGTATTCTAGACACTCAGTAACTCTTCGGATGTGTGTTGGGAATCGGGCACCCCTGACTGGGTGTACCGAAGACCTTGACATGCTGTCTGGGCACATATGAATCATTTCAACCGCACGTGTATTAAGGATTCTGCTGTGCGTGTCAAGGGAGCAATAGTCCCCCAGTTGGACTGCTCATTCCCTGGCCACATGAGTATTGAGGATTCTGCCATGTGGTCTAGTAAAACAATCCTCGTGTTGGATTGTTTTCCCCTGGTACATAGCAATAGATGTGCGTACGTTTATATAAGTATAAAAAGAGATTTATGGGATTAAACAGGTTTTGAAATCAAGCACGTGTATAAAGGTTTTACATGCATGGCTTTCGATCAAATGTTTTCGAAAAGGCGGGGTTAGTATGTTTGTTATAATTATGTTTAAACTTTCTTTTCGTCCACTCACATTTTTTATTTTGGCCCCCCTAGGCCGTGACTTGAGGAGCTTAACAACCAAGATCAGAAACTCTCTCCGCTCGATCGTCTCCATTGTAGGACTTTATTTTTTTTTGTCATATCTACTGTATATGACTTGTAAACTAATGAGATCCTTAGAATGCTCTGATTACGCCTTGTAGGGTTGGATTTGTGGCCAGAGGCCATTTGTAAATTGTGTGTGTTGGTGTCTAGTTATTTTAACTGTGTTTCTTACATGTGTAAATTTTGGAATTACCCTTTTTTTAGGAGAGACTCTGCCTAAATTTCGATAGAAGTCTTGACCCTTTTATGCTTTTAAGATGGGAAAAAGGGTTCTCTATATTCTCATAATTACAATCTCTATGTCAAGCTCTAATTATATTTCTCAAAGATTTATTTCAGAATTGCAAATCTCCAGTCTCAATTCTCAAATCACAACTCAGGGAATCTTATTTGGATTCTCAAAATCACAACAAAATATCAATCAAGTCACCAAGGTAACAGCTTAAAAGTGGCATTTTCATTTGTACACTCCGATGTTTGGAGTTTCCCAATTAGTTCAAATATGTGTCTTATTTCCTTTTCGTAGATTCCCGCCATTCATGAATTTTCTCCATAAAAAATAAATATAAAGTGTTTGATTTCTTTTTTCGTTTTAAGAAATATGTACAAAATCTGCTAAGCACTTCCATTAAAGCATTGTAATGCGAACCGATCATTCTGCTTTGGTACAATTTTTATTTGTGAAATTTTTTTCTTAAACCTGTCCGAACTAGATTTTAGCAAACCATCGGTAATATAGACTTTTTGAAATAATATTTTATCACATGGAGTAGTTTTAAAAGTTGTCACCTGATTACATAGGAGAAAGCTAGAGAAGTGAAAATAACAAGATAGAAAGAGATGGATTGGGGTTGGCTTTTCATTTTAGCTTTTTCCATATTACGTATTTAATTTCTATTTAAATTAAAATTTTATAAAGGAAAAATTGAGAACTTTGGAGAAAAGATTTGGGTCCTGGCTGGGTATCTAGACATCACTGGTTTCCATAAAATATCTATTAAAGAACAAAGAAATGAGAAGAGAACCAACATGTTGGAGCATCCAAAATGGTGGGCTCTAAATTTGTTGCTCTACTACCAATTTATTTTATTTTATTTTATTTATACAAGCGGTATTGGAGGAAGGAGGAATCAATATATCTAGGATGCAGATGTAAATGTTCTTAACCACTTAGACTATAAGTCCCTTGCTGCTCTATTATTACTTTTAAAGACCCTTTTAGTAACTAAGGGAGATCTTTGGGGCTTTAAAGGAATAATTGCTACAATGAGAAAGGTTCTAAACTAGGGTCTCTACATTTTGGGTAACATATTTTTTAGGGAGAAGAATGAGAAGGAGAAGCTTCTTTTTTTGTCCTTGATTTTTGGGATCTAGGGTTTCTAGAGAAGAGAGAGTAGAGGAAGAGGAGAGGAAGAGGAGAGAGCAGAAAGAAGCGGAAATAACAAAAATGAAAAAGAATCAGGGCACTATGGGGACGACACTTATATGTTTATATGAAGGGTATTTGACTAATAGCATGTGACCAAAAGTCTATATCGTAATATGCAAAAATTCCATTATTGAATAGAGGTTTTGGAAAGGGTTTATTTTAGCCAATGTCACTAGTTTTTATGTGGTAATTTGATTATATGCTAATTTTTCTATGTTGTCTTGACTACTTTTATAAACATTTCAACCAAAAAAATATCAAATTCCGACAACATTAAAGTTTTGTATCTATTGCAAATTTAGGAACAATAGAGTTTGCTATAAAATTATTTATAAATCCATTGGTTTATGCTCAATTATTTACAACCCGTTAAATGTACTTTGCTTTCCATATTTTCTGTTGGATTAAAATACCCCATATAATTGGGTCATTTTAACGTCAGCCTGATTTAAAATGTGTTGAATGCATGTCATTGGATGAGATACAAACTCCGGTGGAGTTCAGCTTTTAGCCCCATTTTCGGGCTTCTCGAAAACCTAGCCCCCTCTCTCCTAAAATCTGCTCTAGAATTATTTTCATTTTGAAGGGAGAGGAAGTCATTATTCTTCCTCCCTTCTCCCCTTCTTCCTTCTTCCCTTCTTCTCTCTTCCTTCATTTTCAAAGATATAATGTTTCTCCTATTTGTCTTCGTTTTGTTATAAATTTTCTCCACTTTTCATAGGCATATGCGTCTCGGCATCGGATCTTCACTTGCGTTTTGGTGTCGAATCTTTACCACCATTCTTTTTGCGGTTTCTTCATGTTTGGGTTTTTTATGTAGTTTTCACCTCTCCTTGTGTGAGAGTTTTTCATCTCTCCTTTGTGAGAGCTTTTCACCTTTCTTATGTGATAGTTTTATTTGTATTATTATGGCTTGATTTTTTCAAGTTTTATCTCTTTTTGGTTGTTCTGAGTTTCAACTCTTAGTTGAGATGCATATACCAGAATTTCTTCGATCCTGCGTGATCATTAGTGGAAGAATCCTAGATCGTCTTAATTTTGATGTTAGATCACTTCATTATTATGATAGCTCTTTATGACTAGTGATTTTTTTGGCTATATTACAATTCCATAATTTCTTTACCAAAAAAAAAATATATAATTTAAAATGCGCCCTATTTTCAGGCTCATTGTGGGTGTGGGAGAGCCCCATTGGGTTTCTAAATTATAAAGCCACCATTGTAAATGTACTTGGCATGATATGAATTTGAATCGGACAAAAAAAGCTGTATGAAAGTAGTTTTAACAAATTTTATAACTTTTGAAGAGACATACGACCACAGATGAGCTTTATCAAGGTCAGGTATTTCAATTGACTTCCAAGACTCGTAGTGAAAATTCGATATTTGCTTTAGATGGTACTTGATTCTACGTCCACCCAAGATTTTTATGTAGACACCAAGGCTGCTAATTTTTTATTTGAATTATGAAACCTCAGGAATTTTATGAAAACACCGAAAACTTTAAGGATGTTAATATAAATAACTCTTACCTTAATTGGTGAGGCAACCTGAATGAAGTAATGCCAGAAATAGATAATAAAGAAGCACATTCCATAATTGATTATTTTTTTTTCCTTACACTAATGTGCCAGAAATAAGTTGGAGTGAAAAGGGTGATCCAGTAGCCAAACCTGTTGCTTCAACAACTAATTTCCTGCTGAATGTTTTTATGCTTACCCGTTAATTAATCAGTCAGATATAAGCTAAGGCCAAATTTCTTTATTATTATTTTGTGTACAATATTAATTATAGAATTAATATATTCCGCAAGTGGATGACCTTTCATACTTGATTAGAGTGAGAAATGGCTTTGCCAGAATACACATGATGCTTCGATTTTTAGCTATACAAATCTTGCGAATAGAGCAAAAAAGCATGGTATTAATAAGATTAAAAGCTCCTCATGGGGCAGGTATAGGATTTAACTATAATCGGGTTCCTTAATATCAACCAACTTCCAGTCTAGTAGTATATTTTCTTCTCAATATTAAGAGGTTCTAAGTTCGAATCTTTCACTCTAAAAAAGAAATATCTAAAGACCACGGATATTCATGCCGCCCAATGTTGATGTGACAAGTGAACAGTAATTACCTATATATATATATATATATGTACATGTCTCACTACTAAGGTTCGTTATTACCAGTCCATGTACCTTGTAATCCTTTTCTAGAATGAGATATTTAGAAATCTAGAATTTTAGAAATTTTCATTTTTGCGTTATATAATAATGTGAGCTGATTGAGAAGCAAATATTTATTATTAAAAAAAAATATTAACGCAAATATGTAGCAGTGTAGTAGTTGTCATTATAATTTGTTATAAAGCTAAAACTTGACAATGAGAAAATGAAAAAAAAAAAAAAAAAAAAATCGACCTCTCTAGGAAAAATCTCATACCCATTTCTAAATTCTGAGTGCTTTATATGGAAGAAAAAATTGACGGAAAATTAGAATGCATGCAAGAATTGGAGGACGACAGAGACTAAAAATTGAGTTGGATGACCAAAATGAAACTCGGACAGAAATTAGCCAACATGACATCATATACCCTAGGAGAGAATTAGCAATAAAATTAGAACTTTCTCATAATCATGTGTTGCATGGTTTGGTAAATGGACGGCCAAAAGTCTTAACATGCTTTTGAGACCGATAAATTAGCTTCAAGTTGCTAAGCTTACTAACACGAGGAATTCGAACTGTGGACCAACGTATTAGAAAACCTATTAATTTGTAAACTTATATGCCAAAAATGAGAAAACTACTAGTAGTCGGCTATTGGAGATTTGGCTTTTTGTTAAGTCAACAATTACATAGCTAAGCTATCTTAGGCATGCACAATATGATACTCATATAATCTTAACAAAGCTTTTCGACATCCGATGAAATGGCTGGCTTCAAGTTCTTAACTTTTCCAGCTCATGAAAATGAAAAGAAAAAAGCAACCTATTATGAGGCAAACCCAAAACCCTAAAGTATCTATAATGGGCTTTCTAAACCACCTCTTTAGACAAAATTTGGGAAAAAAATTGAAGAAACATAACTCCAACCATGCTCAAAGAGTACTGAGTATAGTCGGTCCTAAGATTTGTTTGGTTATGAGACAAAAACAAAAACGGAGACTCTTCATACGTATTTATATGCTGCATTAATTAAGTTATTCTCTTTTACTATGTGACATACGATCGACTTAATTATTAAATAAGTGAGTTAAGATTAACTAGCATTTGACCCAAACATGAAATGTTAAGTACGATCCAAACATGACACAACAAAACTCAAATGCGATCACTTTTCTCTTATTATATTTTGTGGGTTTTACAAGTATTATAATCATATGGCAAACTAGATGATTTAACTATTTAGAAGTGATGTTAAAAGCGCTTTTAGATCATCCAAACCATTTTTCAAAACTTTTGGGAACAATGCTACGTATTGAGCGAGAATAAAAGTGCTTCCAATACAAACACGCTTCTAAAACAGAAATTCCGGTTGTACTGTACACACACAAGTTGGTTTGATCTCTGTAAGACAGGCACATCCAGCCCGGTGGTTATCTACTCACTAAAAAACTAATCACTCTCAACTACAAATTTGTTAATAAGTTCTATTTATTAAACCAAAATTAACCATTCATACATACATGTTAATTTATACGTACTTATCGAGTACGGGCACTAATCCCACCATATCTATGAACCTTGGATATCTAAAAACTACGGGATCCCAAGATTTGTCATTGTAAGACTAAATTTCAAACCCTAAAACCCAGGCTGAGCTCACATGCCTTGGTTCATGTTCCTTGCTAACTACGATATATATATATATATATATGTATATGGTTATGGTATGGGTTATGATAACGTATAAGAAGGTTATTGATGATGGTGATACAACCCTCGGTGCATGTGAACAGCTTATTTGCCCAACACTTCCGTCACACGGTGCCGTAATAGTAGCGTTAAGTCACCAAAACTTCTTATAATCGCTATCATATTTTGAGTGTTGAATTAGATTCCAAGGTATTATAGGGGTCCGAATCTGAGACTACTGATTGACAAATCATGTCTCTTTTTCATTTGGTTAGACCTAGTTGATGAGTGTTGATCAAACTTTAAATAATGACAACTATAATAAATATTATACACACATTTATCCAGCATGGCATTGTTGGGCACTCCATGTGTGCAAACCCTAAATATTTCATGTATATAAACCCCCAAGGGTTTCATTGAACTTTACCACATCCAAGCCTAATTAGGGTTTTTTTTTGGGAGAGGGAAAATGATGATGAGAAGCCAAATATCATTTGTGTTTCTTGTTCTCCCATGTTTGGGTCTAGTTACTCTGAGCTTGTGTCTAGGGTTTGTGAGTGCTGCTTCTTCGTTGCCACAGCCTAACAAGTTGACTTGGCATTATTACAAAATCCATAATACTTGTCATGAAGCAGAGATTTATGTAAGGCACCAAGTGCAGTTGCTTTGGAACAAGGATAAAACCATCACCCCCAAGCTCCTCAGGTTGCTCTACTCCGATTGCTTCGTCACGGTATGTGCTTCTAATCATTTCTACTCAGCTTGCTCCTCCTCATTGTTTCTCAGATCAATTAAATTTGTGTATGTATCTTTGTTTTTGTGGCCAAAGTGAAGCAATGAAAGCTTTTCCCTTCAGCTCATGTATGAATTAATTAGCTATTTAAAACGATAATAATTCACACAAAAAAAAAAAAACAAAGTGAAAAATTCCCTTCGGCTATATGTTATTCTTTTTTTGGGGTCAGAAATACATTAATATCTGGTTCCCTACTTACTATAATATATTACCACAATTTTTCCACAAAATATATTTAATTCCCTTCGGTGGTAAACCACCTTTGTTTTTCCTATATTATATTTTCTCTATCCCTCTTTTTTTTTTTTTTTTTTTGGGGGGGGGGGGGATGATTATGGAAGCCTCTTAGGAAGATTAAAATACCCTTCCTTTACTAATTAATCTGATAATGCTTATAAAATTTATTGAATTTTAAAAATAGTTAAATGTATGTACGAATTAATAGATTTATTTTATACATTGAAAATGCAGGGTTGTGATGCATCAGTGCTCCTTGATGGTCCAAACTCAGAAAAAACTGCACCACAAAATTATGGGCTTGGAGGGTTTGTTTTCATCGACAAGGTCAAAAGTGTTCTTGAACAACGTTGCCCTGGTGTGGTCTCTTGTGCTGATATTCTCAACCTTGCCGCTAGAGATGCCGTTCATTTGGTACCACTCTGACCTCCTATAATTTTTGGTCCTGTAGTTTGCAGATTTTATCATTTTGATCCTTGTAAGTTTTAAATTCAAGCGATTCGAGAATATGTTATAAATTCTGTGATAAATTCTATTATATCTCATTATCAAAATGTAACGAAATTGGAAAATATTTCAGAATTTGTAACGTGTCTTTAAATTGCTCATGATTTAAGACTACATGAATAAAATTGATAGAAATGAAACTACATGGTTCATATTGTAGGCAAACCGTATAGACTAAAAGTGACTTGCTATTAAAACTAATATTTATCAAAATTCAAAGCACTAAGTTTTTATTGTATTTATTAATCTTCAATAGGCAGGCGCACCATCTTATCCTGTTCTTACGGGAAGAAGAGACGGCCTGACATCTAGCAAATCATCCGTGGATCTTCCCTCACCGTCCATCTCATGGCAGGCTGCGCTCACATACTTCAAATCTAGGGGCTTGGATGTATTGGATATGACCACTCTCCTCGGTAAGAAACAGAAATTACGAAAATGAGTTTCACCAGTCCATTTTATACATCCAAGTCCGGCCCACTTTTTTGTTTTATGTTTTTTACTTTTTGAGTACAAGCGCTAATCTAAACAAGGAAAGAGGGTTTCTCACACACACTACAGCAGTGCCATAGGGTTTGAAACTTGAAATCACTAGTCAACAGTCAATGTATTTTTCCACTCTGCTAGACAAATTGGTTGATGATTTTTTATATTTTAAATTCATTATTTATTGCATAAAATTGCTTTGAACACAGACAGGGTGGCATGATTGAACAACTGTTGAAGCGAAACCCTTGCTAAGATTTAGTGGCTTGTAATGCGTGTTGTATTTTAACCGGCAATGTCTACTACTCATCATGTCACATGGCATTCCATTAAGTTACAGGCTTAAGTTTTTTCTCGATTTAGCGCGAATAGGGTTGAACCCTCCACACGGGAATTAGGATTTAGGGTTTAGGGCAGTTTGGTTAATGGTTGCTTAAAAACTTGTAGCGAATGATATATGGACTTGAAAATTGAAGGTCCGAAAGCAATTGACTTTGAAGCTGCAAAAGCCTGGTTTTTCTGGGTTTCTACCTTTAAAATGCATTTCTGATGGTTTCTCTTTGTCAGGCGCACATTCAATGGGCAAAACACATTGTCGTTACATTGTTGATCGGCTGTACAATTTCAATAACACGGGAAAGCCAGACCCAAGCATGGAACGTTCATTCATATCCGACATGAGAAAGCTTTGCCCGCCGAGAACAAAGAAGGGGCAGAGCGACCCGCTGGTGTATCTAAACCCGGGGTTCGGCGCAAACCACACATTCACAGAATCGTACTACTCTAGAGTCCTATCTCACAAAGCTGTACTTGGAATTGATCAACAGCTACTGTATGGTGATGACACTAAGGAAATTACCAAAGAGTTTGCTGCCGGTTTTGAGGACTTTCGGAAGTCATTTGCTCTATCAATAAACCGGATGGGAGCTTACCAGGTTTTGACAGGAAACCAGGGAGAGATACGAAAAAATTGCCGAATTCCAAATAAGAAGTAGATGGCAAATAATGCGTGATCATTTAGCTATTAAGAAAGGGCCAAAATGGTCATCAGGGTGGCATTGTTTTGTGATGGTTAAGGACGAATAATTAATAATGACCTAATAAAATTATCAAACAAAGTTTCTTAGGTTGACTCTCAGCATATGATATTTTTGTATAACTGTCAATAAATCCCTCCCTCAAAGTAATCACATTCTCAAGTCCACAAGATATCAGAACTCTCAGCACCAAGTTTGCTCTTCAAAATATGATGTTAATGAAGATTACAAGATTGAGAAATAGTCATGTTCGTCAAACCTGTAACAGGTACCCGCCAAAGCAAAGCAGTCAGACCTCCATGCACGAAAACAGAGAAACTTCTTCCCTCTTTAGAATCTCTCTGCTGGCTTCAAAATGAGGAAGAGAACAATATAAGCTCTGACAAAGACCAGCCAGGAAAAAAAAATTGACTCGGGCAAAGTACAAAGGAAATAAAGGCATATGCTCTTTTTCACAATCATTTTAGGGACAAATTGGGTACTGGAAATAATTGGCTTGCTCTAAAGTTATAAAAATAAATTAAAATACTGTGAATTAAAAAAAAAAAAAAAAAAAAGAGTAAGGGAAACAGTTAATGGTTCTCAAGCCCATAATTTCAGGAACAAATTTGTTCCTGGAAATGCTAGAAAATATTGTCAAAATGGTACCAATTGATGGATACTCCACAGAATCCCTAAATAATTACCATTACAAACATGGTGAATATGTAACCATGTCCAGCTCGCTATAATATGCAAATAAGATTAACTAAAAGTATGGGCTCTAAAGCTAGTATTTCCAGTTCAAATACCTCTTCAAATTGTTAGCACCAACTAAAACCCTGAGGAGCAAAGGTAATTATAATACAGAAGATTCATGAAGTAAAATCTATTGGGAAGCAAGTAGAAAGTTTTCAGATTTTGACACTAGGTCACCAATGAAGTACTTGATAATCCTAATGTCCTCTCCAAACTTATTTTTCTTCCATGTTAAATTTTTATTTAATTACAAAATACTAATCCAAAAAGGTCTCTGAAAGCCTCCTGTTTTTCCACACCCCTATATCATATGGAAATTGTTCACAGGAATATGCAGGGAAAAGGACAATACAAATAAACCTGCAGATTTGATGTTCAGCACCCAACTGACAATTTTGAGTCATTAAATAAACCGATTTTTAGAAACTTAAAATCTAATACATTACCACACTTCCACTACTCAGTTTTTCTTTCTGACAAAGATGACGTTCTACACTATTACTCTGTCCAACATTACTTTTCCTCATTTTCCTCTGTCTCTCTGGTTCTCTTTTCGTCAAAGCCTTCCAGAAAAATGTTCTCATATTTTCCTTCACATACTTAATTAAGAAATAAACACAAAGTAAAGGCTTTAAAAAAAAGGTTATTGAGAATCTGATGGAGAGTAAATGCCAAGTCACACCTACTGCTGGGTAACAAGATCTATATTAGCTTCAACAATACACACGATATTTGAAAACTGAAGGAAACCCAGATGCTATTCTACACCATCATAGTCTAACGAGGTAGAATTCTAACCGACAGAGAGAGAGGCTAAAGAAAATACTCAAATTCTTCTGAACCACCAAGTACAAAAGTCTCCCTTTGTAAAAATGATTTCCCCAAGAAAACAAGATAACAAACAAGACAAAAAGAGGACATTATTCAGATCAATGTAGTCAGTGTCACAATGAAGTGGCTTGAAGTTCATCTCAACATCACCAGATAAATTGAGGCCTTCATTGGTGGCAGCAGGTACTTCATATTGGTACAAATTAAGGGTGGCAATTTGTGTTAATGGATCCTGTACGTGTCGTGTCATCAGTGGTTCGAGTCAAAAAATAGTTAACCCTAACCTGATCCATGTAATTAATCATGCCGAATGACTCAACACTAGGGTTACAATCAGGCCGTGTTCGGGTTGCCCCATGTATATTGTGATTCAAAAATAAATAAACTTAAAACGAAGGGCCCATTTGGCAACGTCTTCATTTTTTGTTTAAGTTTTTTTTTGTTTTTTGTTTTTGTTTTTCGATTAGAGATAGAAAGGAGATATATGGGAAAAAGGAAGGGCTGGAGGAAGGATGGTGAGAGGGAGGGGGAAAAATGTGTATTGCTGCATAAAATGAAAACTAAAACAAATATTCATTTTCAAGTTTATGTTTCATTCTTTCATTTATTCCTCACCCTTCCCTCAACTCTTCTTCATCCCTCTTTTCCTTCCTCTATTTCATCTCTATTTCTAACCAAAAATGAAAAGGTTATCAAATGGGCGTTAAGTTTCCTTCATTTCTAAACTAAACTTGTTCTTCATTTCTGAACCAAACATGCCACTTAAACGTCACAAATAAATTAAAAATTTGCTAAACATGTCCCTTCATTTTTGTCAGCATGACTATTTTATCCTAATTAAATCTTCACCCGCATTTTGAGAGTATTAACTGATCTTAATATTAAGTTCGCTACTACACATCTTTGAGTTGAACTTAAATCCTGATATGACAAGAAAACTGTCCACAAACAGTCAAAAGTGCAGCATCAAAGAAGAAAGCCCGAAGGATCACATAAATATAGCTATCTGCAAGTGACCACCAGCCAAGAGTTCAAATCCTAATTCAGACAACAATAATGTTGAAACTAATGATGTAAACAAACTAAAAGAAATTAAGAGAGAGAGAGAGAGAGAGAGAGAGAGAGAGAGAGAGAGAGAGAGAGAGAGAGAGAGAGAGAGAGAGAGAAGTTATCGGTAAAAGAGGAAGGCAAGTTTCGTAAACTTTACATCTGGAATCTCAATCAATGTGCCCAAAACGAAAATCCAATGACGATATAGAGGCAGTTCAATATAAAATTTCTATAGCTACATAAGCTAATAATTACTATTATAAATCTAAATAACGTATATCAAGATTTCACCCGTCTTCCTAAAAAGTTGATACAGATTCACTTTGCAGGATTTCCCATCAACCAAATAATATAAATAACACGATCACTTTTTCACATACCACTCCTTAAGAGCTGATATTTATTCCATTCAAATTCAAACAAAACCATGATTTATCATTTGATGGAATGCTAAAATGTACCAAAACTAGAAACAAAAAAGAGAAAGCCCTAATCTAGAAACATTTCCAAGTCAGCTCAGACTGAAACTCATGTGGAGTTCCATACAAATGAAAGAAAAGAAAATCACACGGTGTTTACCTTGCAAAAAATTTGAAGGAGACAACATAAGTGCAAATAACCGGACCAATTTACAAACAGCAATGGTGCTTCAGCTTGAATTTGTGAGTGTAATCAGATCAGAGTGTCATCACCTTGCTATCTGGGAATGAAAAGATCCTAGTCACCATTCCGGGCTGAAGGGCTGTTTTTCTTGATAAGCTGGTTCAAGCAGAAGTTAAGTTTCAAAAAGAGCATCCACAAAGCAATATGCACGGTTTCATGCAACAAAATGGTCGTTTCTGTCCATTTCTGTTAGTGGCCGCCTGTGTTTCAGTTCCATCAGATGACCCAACCAGGCTTTGGCCTGAGTCATGGGCCTTTTTTTGCCCGCCAAGCACCCAATGAGCATAACTGGGAGGACCAATAAGCCAACCTGTCCACCTGCCCATCCGCCCAGCTTTTATAAATCTTTTTAGTTTAATATTTATTTTTTTTAAGTTTCTAAAAGAATCATCTGCTATTTTCTTTCAGTCAATAATATTCAGTATACTCTAAAGTAAACTGTTTTAAAATACTTTGTGTTCATTTATTGTAGAATAACTATAATTTAAGCAATATTGAACAAGAATTAGATGGTTCTAAGGTCACCCAAAGGCCAGCAGGCAGGGAAGTCGGCCTTGAATTAGAAGGCTTGGCCGTGGTCATCAATGAATAATTTGATAATATATGGCAGTAACCCTTTATCACATTTTGACATAATTAAAAAGCTGGTAAAAAGCATCATGTCAAAGTTCCAGTCACATATATTTACAAAAGATGAATCCCTTTCTCTAGGATGCAAAAGGGATTGCATTGTTAGGGTCGCCAAGCAATGTGGTCCAGTGATCCGAACTGTCTAAGTTTTAGGTCCAGATTTAAAAATCATCTCTCTAAAAATAATCAAGTAAACCAGACCATTAAAATAAATAAATGATTTTTCATTCAGTTATTATTTTGTAAAGATGATTCCTGAATAGGAATTTAACAAATGGACGGCTTAGATTACTGAATCACATTGAGGGTTGGTCCCACAAGCGATTGCCTTTGCTTCTTATCAAAAGGGATCCCTATGTATAAGTTTTCCCTATATATACAGCGACACACATTTGGTTTTAGATTGAAAAAGAGAAATTTCACGAATAGTCTCTGTGTCGAAAAAGGGTACATGCAAGTGACATACAAAGCTCTACTAACATGTGGTGCCATCACATGCTTTATTTCTTTACTTAAGAGGATGATGTGCAACACCATCGATGGTGAGAGAATTCTCTTCAAAATCTACGAAAAACCACCATAACGCCCTCTCTCACTAATAGTTAGAGGGAAATAATAAATCAAAGAGAATCTAACCTTGTAGAAATATTTCTTCCGAAGCTTGACTGCTGTGCGGATGCATCTTTTGACACTGATTTTCAGCAAATTATCATTGAAAATCTGCAGCGCATTAAAATAAGTTTCAAGGAAATTATTTAGGAAAAGTAGAAAAGCAATCCAAAAATCATGAAGAGTTACAAAACCAACTCAAATAAATTGGATCAGAAAAACCTCTTAACACCACAAGGGCATCACAAAGATCCCCATATCATTACGACACTCCCCCGATACATATCTAATATTTAAAATCCGTATCAATTGATATTTTGACAATTTCACCTATCCAGACAACCGGCACTCGTTAAAGTCAAAAAATAGTTATTTTCAACATTATTTAAAAAACTAATGTCTGTTCTTAATGTTTAAAAACTATAGTCAATATGAAAAAAAAAATTACACACACACACAGAAGAAAAGAGAAGCTCTACTTTCGTATCGTCCAACACAACAACCAAGGGCCAAAAGAGGCAGATTATTAAATATATATATATTTTTTATATATATATAAGCTTCAGTTGAGGGACACCCTTGTAGATATATATATAAGCTTCAGTTGGGGGACACCCTTGTAGAGCACACCATGCATTGTATTTCAACGATCCGAACTGTCTAGTTCTTAGATATTCCCTCAAAGATCATCTCTGCAAAATATCACTTGAATCCAAAACCATTTTACCACTAATTAGATTGTTGTTATTATAGTATTTTCTTGAAGCACCGTGTTCGTGTATTTTGTTTGTCCTAATTAGATGTCTTAATGGTTTTCAATTTGCAAGGATGATCTATGAATGAAGATTTGAAAACCAGACGGTTTGGATCGTTGAATTTTTTTTTGTAGGGTACCCTAATGGGTGTCCCTCAATAGAAGGGGACTATATATATATGTATATATGTAACGTAATACATATTATTCTATTGGTATACCCGTATTATTGTTTTTTTAAATGTATAGTATCATCTAGCACCGAATCCTGTATCCCCTATCCGTTGACGACAACAGAGAGAATGAGTGATCCTTAAACTTTTTTTATTCTTTATCCATATGCATGTGGATATGGATATCCATGCAACACAGGAGATACTGTTGATCCATATCCCGTAACCAATATGCTTACGACCAACCTACATTCCCATTTGTAAAATAGCCTCCAATCATACTATATGGATTGTGCAAGACTAGTGGCATCTAGTCTCCACTATGTTGGAGAAGCTCCTGAGTCCTGGGATGAAATCTCACGGATGACAACATTTGAACAAAAAAATGGCATGAGGGAGTGGATTTTCTTCAGACTTTTTTTTGAGAAATTTCTTTTGAGTTTGAAGATGCATCCTATCCTAGATTCTATGGACTTCTCACACGTTCTACTTATACTTTGGCTCCAATTTTAATAACAAAGTTTGTGTTTCTTATCCCAAAAAGATAAAAGTCAGTGCAGAACTGACCGATCAAAATTATAGACCAGGTAACTGTAAAAGTAACCTTTGAGTGGAAGAAAACAAACAGAGAAATAAATTAACTAATGCAAAATACAATATAAAACAGAAAACTCAATATAATGCACCTACCTTTATCATATCATCAATTGAGCGCGTCTGACGAATGATTTTCTGGCGGTTCATGATGAGGATTGCGGCAACACAGAAGACCGGTAACTCATCATCCCCATTCCTAGTTGATGAGACTGCAGTGCAGATGTGCATGCGATCATTCTTTGACCAAAAATTCCTTGTCAACCCACAAAAATGATATGTTGATGCTGATTTCATTCCAGTGTCAGACATGGAGTGTTCCGGATTTCCATGATTTGAATGTGAGCCGCCCTTCATATCACCACCACCCTCCGCACTTTCACCCCTCATTTCTGCTTCCAAATCCCTAGGAAGCTGCACCACCAAGGCTTCTAGACAGCTGTCCTCTAAATTGTAAGCCAAGGATTCTTGAAAATCAGCAGCCCACATCATCTGCATTTGACATAAAACAATTTGAATATATACAAATATACATGCTGCAGTTTATGAGGTAAACATGTAGTGGAAAATTTCTCGTTCTAACTTATCATAGAAATTTCTCTTTTATATAAATTATAGAAATACTTAAGTTAAATATTTTTCTGGCAGTTACACACTCCAAAGACCAATTTATTTTTTTTCTTGCTCTTTTCTGATTCCAAGCTCATCATAAGAACTACAATATTAGGAAATATGCCCATAAACCTTAAACCCAACATTATGTGATAAGTTAAACTTAATGAAAAGACAGAGCAAAGCAATCATTAATCCTATGGACTATGGAAACTTCGCCCAATTTGTATTTAATACACGTGTAAATAATTTGCATCAAATATGTGCCATAGTTCATCCATTTTGTAAAGCATATATTATAATTGCAGGTTTTGAGGTCCATATTAACAGTTCATAAATTCATTGGGTGATCTACCATATCAAGCATGACAGAGTAACTAAAGAACACAAACCTCCCACATACAAAGAGCATCATCAAACGATAACTCCCGACGGAAGAGTACCAGCAGCATCCGAAATGCAAAATGAAGGCTTTCAGCACCTATGTGTGACAGGTGTGCAAACATTTCCCTGTCTGTGAGTTCCAAGATATTCCACAATGCTTGCAACTGCTTCATTACCCCAGTTGGTCCTTCCATCTGAAAATTTTCCCGCTGAATGAAGAGTTTGAAAAGAAAATGTCAGTGATGGAGCATAGAAATGTCTAGCTCAAAATATATTTGTCAAGTTTAGAATACCATTCTCCTTAGAAGCATCTCAAAGCACCAAAACGCATCAGCATTATCCTCAAACAGGACGACAAATGGAGACAGCAAGTCACTCATACCTAAGAAACAATAATCAGTTAAACTAAAACCTACTTCTGCAGCTTTTGAGATAGAGTGATAATTCTGAATCTTAATTTAAGAGAAAATCATGTGAGGACAGAGAGAATTAGAAAAAGAAAACTAATAACAAAAACACAACCTTGACAATATCCGGTTGCTGGATCAACCCACGCGTAAACAGCAAGAATATCTGACATCCTAGCTAAATTTTTTGCATCCTCATAGAATTCAAGATGACTGTCTGTTCTTACCACATCAACAACTGAAAGAAAGAAAAAAAAAAAGACAAATTTTCTCAACTGAAAACAAGGCTTTAAGAGGATCAATCAATGAGAGCAACAACAGTATGAATTATAAGTGAGACTAAGAAAGAAAGGAAGACTTACCTATTCGGTGGAGAGTCCAAAGCCATTCAGATACTCTGTCTTCACTCACAGTCCCTCCTTGAGACATTGTTGTATTTCTAAATTCTGTATCTGGTACATCTGATATTCTCATCCTGTTTACTATTTCTTTCTTCTTACCCATATTATTGGACTGCAATACTGAATGATGGGCATCAGTACGAACCATTTCAATTTCAGAGTTAATGGTGCGTGAAACATTCTTGGATGGTGAGCAATTTGATTCAATAACTAAATCTACATTGTTATTGACTTGAAAACTGTGCATGCTGTCCTTTTTCAACCTTGACTTACATTGCGCAGAAAGTTTATCATCAGACACACGACCTTCATCATCTTCTTCACACTTTTCAAACAAATCAGCGACCGGTAAAGTAGGATATTCAAAATAACTTTTTGGTACATATTTTGTTCCATCTGCTTCTCTCCCTAGCTTTGGGGAGCTGCAGTCATGTGGACTAGAAGTATGTATGAAACAAGAAGAATCATATGCTGCACTATCTGTGCTTTCCCTCACACTGACAAGGTCGGCCGACTCACTAGAACTCTCTTGTTGGCATGCATATGATGTATCTGTACAATTATTATTCCTATCACAATAGTTCTCTACTTTGTTAGTATTATCAAAAGAAGTTTGTCTATGTTCAACTTTAGCTTCCCCTCCTTCGTCATCTTTAGACGGTGCCCTAACATCCATAACCTTGGACCCAACAACATAAGCAAGTGAACCAGTTCCAATGCTTGAATGCATCATTTGGCACTGCTTAATCAGGTCCCTGTAACGTTCCCTGCATACAAAAATTTATGAAGGCGGTAAATCCAAACAAATCCAAAAGACTGTACTTCAACTGCACTTACTAATTCAAAAGAATTCCATAAGCTGAAAAGAAAATTTCATGGTGCATTTTAAACCTGAATTTTATATATATAAACCTGAATTACAACTATTGCCCCTGTTACGTTGGTAAATGTTTTTATTTAGTCCCTTTCTATACTAAGAATAATGCTACTCCTGCAGAAGTTTTATAGCGGAATAAACTTAAACCATGACCAGATGACACCTGGCTTGCCAAGTAGTTCTATGTTATACAGGTTTAGTTTGAGTGGCATGCATGACAAGCCACATAATCAGTCACGTCATGGAGTAAAATGATTCTGGAATCCTTCAGAGAAAAAAAAAGAAGAAAATATTTTGCATTTTCCTAATGGTGAATGGAAAGGTGCTATATGCCCTGCATGTGACCTCATATCCACTTGGCATCATCTTTGTTTTCAGATAGACCCATATTGAGTTTGAGTGATATGCATGACATGCCACATAAACAGTCACAGAATGGAGTAATATGATTCTGGATAAGTTTTGCATTTTCCTTTAGACTAAAAACATAAGAAAAATTTATCATTTTCCTTATGTGAAAAAGGAAAGGTGCTATATGCGCTGCATGTGACCCCATATCCACTTGGCACCATTTCTTTCCAAATTGGCCCGTCATTGACCACATGAAGGACACTGACCACATGAAGGACACTGAAAGCAGATGAGGGCCTGGAGTAAGTTATCAATTGCCTGACACATAATCCATGGACAAGTGAAACTTTGGGGTCTCCATATAAAACACCTACTACATGCCCCAAAAGTATCTATATCGACGTGTTTAATCACCAATAGAATAAGAGTTTTAAGGAGAAATCTATCATAAAAGTTAATTAAAAATATTAAGAAGAAAAGGACCTCCGGGCTGTCCGCAACTGCCTTCGAGACTCCGCAGTACTACCCAGAGCATAACAACCAAGTAAAAATTCCCACACTTCTGGCCTTATAGATTGATCAACGCCCTATGATGCAGCAAAAAGTTCCATTACAATTATAAGTTAGAAAGTCTTTGATTACACCATCTTCAAGATAGAGATTTTAACACTTCAAATCACAAATTATCAATTTCAACATGTTTAAAATGACATGTCTAAAACAAAGCTCTATTTCATAAACAAATCAAAAGCAGTCAACCAGACTATGATTACCATATATGCCAATAAAATACCACCTAAACACTTAAATGTTTACGCTAGAGTGAAATGAGAGAATATACACCAAAAATGCCATGCCTAGCCACAGTTGGTAGTCCAAGTGGTAGAAAATAAACAAACATGTGCAACTACTCTTCAAAAGCTTTGACCACATATCTGAAGACTTAGATGAAATTAATTGAATAGCTGTCACAGATAGAGGTCATCTGTAACTCTAATACTACTGCTACCACAAATCACGATCTCACTATGTGTACAACAAATTTATCAAAAAATATAACATAAGTAGACAGTTAATTATAAAATATGAAAAAATGAACTGAAACAAAATAAAAAAGAACTCCCTACAAATTAGGCCCAAATTATATTCAACTGTAAAAAAACATACCCCCAATACTATTAATTTGAGTGCCTTCTGAAAACAAAAATTCTTCCCATCGCTATCAAATGTTGCCTGCCACTTCTCCGGTTTAAGCATTTTGTTCACCTGAATCATTCGAAAATAAAACGACAATGCTCTATAAATGAATACGATCATGAATAAGAAGAAAACTTATGTGATAATTTAATTACATGGAAAGAATAGCATGTATGAAAAAAATTAAAACACATTTCTTCAAAGACCAAATCAGACAAGCATCATGCTCCCTCAGTCTTTAAATTGTAATGGAGATCTACTACTCATTACCATAATTATATACAATCAGAAATGAGAATAAAATGTAGGTGGTAATTTAATTACACACAAAGGAGAACATATGAGAACAAAAATTAAACACTTTCTACTGAAAACAAATTCAGAAATGTATCATGCTCCCTCGGTTTTAAATTGTAACGAAGAGCTTCTATTCCACACCAAAAAATTAGAAAGACTAGAAGTTTACAGAAAGTCGCAAATTGTGATGGTGATGAAGTACTAGGAGCTAACACATATTTCAAGAACTGGTCTCCAGTTTCTAGAATAAATACCAACGTAAACACAGCTTGGCCCTATATGCTCCAGCAAAACTAGAAACAAGGCTTATAACATTTTCCCCCAACTCATTCCTTCTGTCCAAAAAGATTTGTAGAGGTTTAAAATAAAATACATAAGAAAGTCTCAGAAGTTTTTTTTCATCTTTTTTTCTTAACAAAACAGGAAGCAGCAGGCCACCTGAGGATTGAACCACAAAGCTCACACTTGACCCTTATTCTTAAAAGGGGAGGAGATTCCACTAGAACGAAGGCCCAAAAGTTTGAGTAAGCATGATATCTGTTGTTACACCAGGACATTTGGATGCTTGGAAATGGGGTAAATGGCTTTAGTAGAATGTTTATATAGAGATAGATTGTCACTTAAGAAGGGTTCTAAGATATGTTACCCCGCTTTGTTCCATATATTTGAATAACAGTGATATCCTAGATATTATAAAGGAAAATACAAGGTGGTTGTACTATCAATTTTGAAAAAATTAAATGCTTTAACAACAAAAATGTATAGAAAAAGTGGTTCCAGAAGAGAAGTCAGAATTTGATGCATCCACCAAAATGCCCTCAGAAAATCAAGATCAAAGAATTGTTTGAACATATTGTCCAGTGCAATAAGGGTCTAACTCTTTGAGAAATGCAAAGCTTTTCATTCAATGGAGCCAAATTTTCTCAGCAGTGGTAAAGATGGAAATCAAACATGCTTAGAGCTCGAGTTTATATGTCCAGAAGTAGTTTATTTATTAGTAACTCATTAAACTTTAAGTCTTAGAAGAGTTATTACTATCATCAGAGTCCATTGAGTTTCCTAAGTGCATTATTTATTAGAAGTCAAGAAGAATTACAACCCTCTATAAAAAATAAAGATACCACCCAGATTATGGTGGCCGATTAATGATCCACTCCTCACAAATTGTTCCTGCCTAGTCATGACCCTACATTCATATGTAGCACCCTCATCCTTGTCCAAGAGGACCACACTATTAGAAAGATTAAGACGCAGTGTAATATCACTTTTAATGCCTCATCCTTGTCCCAGAGGCACAAACTATTTGGAAGATCAAGATGTAGTTTGTGACAATTGGAGCATTAACCGACAACAAGGTACAAGGGCTTCCTCACTATGGTGCATGATATGGTCAAATAAAACATGATGGAATGTAAAATCTCACATCAGCCGCAAGCCAAATCCTAATATGTTATATGAGCTTGATTTGACCTGGAAAAGGGCATGGCATCACAATGGTGTAATAAACAACTTTTGCAGGAAACTCCTAGAGTCCCTTCCTGATTTATTTTTCCCCTATCCACACCCACCCAACACAGAGAGAGAGGGAAATGTTCTCTTGCAAGATTGTAAATCTGTAACACACATTTGGATAAGCAAATCCACACACACACACACATATATAAAGAGAAATGTTCTCTTGCAAGATTGTAAATCTGTAACACACATTCGGATAAGAAAATCCGCCTGATCAATGGTTCCAATCAATAGTCTAACAGCATGGAATGTCAAACTATCTGAAAATGGAGCATTACAACATATATATGTGTGTGTGAAATTCAATGTTCCCATACTTAATCAGATATTGAAAACGAACAAACCCGAATCCAAATACATACATAAAATGCACAAAGACAGATAGAACTAATGTGAGAGTCTTACAGCTATAACCACCTTTATAGGCGACTGCGAGAGGCATGGGTCGCCAATGTCACGGACAATTGAACCAACTCTTTGCAAATTAACAGCGGCACCACATTTCCCACAACCCCATTGCTTATCCTCGCCACCTCCACAAGGCATACCAATGTCACAGTCCACCAAAACCAAAACCCACCAATACCAACACCACTACCTCTCCTCTTCTCCTTCTCCTTCTCCTTCTCCTTCACCTCAACCTCCACAACTACCATTACACAGTGGGAAAAAAGGAAAAAACTCAAATACCCAATTCCAGATATCCAAATAACTGCAAAGGAAAATTCAACAAGCAAGAAAATTAAAAAATTATGGTGCAAATGAATCAACGAAAATGGAGAAATTTGTGGAAATGAAAATTGAAATGTGCAATCGGATCCGGGAATTGATTAGTGATCAAACGGTGATCAGATCATTGATACAAATGTTTGTGTGTGACTTTGTGTTTGTATATATCAAGAGAAAGAGAGAGAGAGAGAGAGAGAAAGAGAGGAGCTTTACCTGAGGAAGAGAGGCTACAAAGAATAGCATGAGATCTTTGGAAGAGAGAGAGCGTTGAGGAGGAGCTCCTCCGTCGCCATTTAACATACAAATTAAACCGTTTTTGTTGCATTTCCCCTGTGTTTTACCCTTTTTTTTGGCCTTTTTCTTTTTTCTTTATTTTGTTTTTTATTTTTTTATGCTTCAATTCGACTTTTGTTTTCTTTATGGTGACGTGCAAGTGACTAGAATAGTTGAATTTCGCTATTATATTCTACTTTCACAATTGACGGCTTGACAAGAGTGCAACCATGAATTGAATTGTCCACAACTAAAACTCTCGATTTTTTATAGAAAAAGCAATAGTAATTATTGACGAACATATCACAGTACAAAACTACATAAGTTAAGGTTCTTTTGATAACCATTTCAATTTTCAATTTTTAGTTTTTAATTTCTAGTTTTTAATTTTTATTTTTTTTAAAATTAAAAATTAAAAACTTGTTTGGTAACTATTTTTAGTTTTCAGTTTTATGTGGAGCTTGAAAATGAAATTTTTTGGGGTCAAATTGTGAATTTCATATCATAGAAAGTGCATGTTACAAAGAGTTTTTGGTATTTTTCAGTGAATTTTTTGGATTTAGGATGATCTTTTTGTGAATTTTGAATTTTGAGGTTTCGAGGCTTGGATTGGATCTATTGCCGAACGCAAGAATAGAGCGGCCGAGTCTAAGTCGGAAGGTCCCAAATACTGAGTTTTGGTAACTAGAGTGCATTTTCATGTGTGGTGATGTAAAAATAGTGAATAAAAAAGGAGAGAAACAAAATTGAAAATTAAAACTAAAAACTGAAAACACTTTCAAGTTATTTTATATAAAAAAGGTGATTTTGAAAACTGAAAATGAAATCTGTTACCAAACATGTTTTCAGTTTTCAGCTTTCAGTTTTCAAAAAGGTTAAAATGAAAATTGAAAACTAAAAATGAAATGGTTATCAAACAATCCCTAATTTATTAATTATAAAATTGATTACACATTGGACTTCTTCGATATCTTGAGAAGAATCGAGCGACATAATTGTGGGACTATAATTTATTAGTGTTTGTACCAAAATTTGTACTTTTGTCCAATTATGGCCAAAATACTTGATCCGGAGAATTTTGAGGAAATTATTTGTCGTGCATGTCAAATTGAGGAAAATCTAGGGAATTTTTAAAGATATTTTCATGTTTTTATAGAATAATTTTTAGAAATTATCTTTGATTTGCTTGGAATACAAGATAAATAATAATTTCTAGATTCATGCAATATTTAATATGACCAAAATATGGCTAATATTTATTTTATTTGGAAGGAAATAAATATTAGGTGGTAACTTTCTTTACACCAACGATAACGATTAGAAAAGATTTTTCAAGGATCTATATGGAGCTAAAATAGGAGTGATTTTGCAATACGAATTCTTGGGCGCCAAGTATTCTTGCTATTAAAGTTAAGTCAACATGCTAGTTTATGAAGAAGATCAAGAGAAGAAGAAAGGCTCTCTCTCTCTCTCTCTCTCTCTCTCTCTCTCTCTCTCTCTCTCTCTCTCTCTCAACACATCTAAACACTTACACATATGTCAAACATATATGTTCAAAGATCCCTACAGATTTCTAAGATCTCCAATTGACAACTCATGGGAAACTTTCCACATAATTTTCACACCCTAAAGGTTTAGGGTGATTTTCAATATGGGTCATAGGGTTCAATTTCATCAATTTACACCACCAACATCATTAAAAGTGACCAATTTCAACCCTTCGTTAAGTTGACCGTATGGTCAGACATTAACTGATGACGTAAATACTGTGGGACCCACCTCATAAATTGACTGACCACTTACACTAAGTATACCTCCTTAAAAAAAAAAAAAAATCTTAAAATCCATTATATTAAATTATAACATAAGATAAAAATTAAACAACATGTTAAAAATTATTTGAAAATAAATATTCATACCCAATCGCACCATCGCAACCCCTGTCCCATTCCCAAGATGCAGCCCCACCCGACATTCCCCACTTCCTCTCTTATTGTATCTATGCTCTCTCTCAACCCCATCTCTCACTATTCAGTGGCATTGCCAAACCATCTCACCTTCAAAAAACAATCCATTTATCCATCCAATTCATCATCCAAACAGAGAAGAAAGGAAAATAGAATAACCAAAACAACCAACCATAACACCCAACATCAAATACCCAATCTCTCTTTCCCTCTTTGAAAATATGATCAAGCCACCCATAGCTTCTAAAAAACTAACTCTTTCTCGGTGAAACTGACTGCACCACCATCATTCATCAGTCTAATCTCACAACAACACAACCACCTACAAAAGCTGAGAAAAGCCATCTTGAACGGAGTCATAGATGTAATCTCCCCCCCTTTGACCACCTTGCCACCATGCAACACATTCCATGTGCCACTCAACTCCCGAGGCTGTGACTTACAGAACCCAACTGCATCAACCATACTCGATCTCTCTCTCTCTCTCTCTCTCTCTCTTTCTCTCCATGTGTGTGGAGAGAGAGAGAGAGAGAGAGAGAGAGAGAGAGGCTGGGGGCTAGGGTTGGTGTGGATGGGTAGGTTTTTTAAAAATAAAAATCTTTTTTTCTTTTCTATAATTGATTTAAAGATTTTTTTTTTAAAGGAGACTAGTGAGTTAATTCATGAGGTCAGGATCCCATAGTATCCATGTCATCAGGTAACGTATGACAAGATGGTCAACTTATTAGAGGGTGTAAATTTGTCACTTTTAATATTGTTAGGGTGTAAATTGATGAAATTCCAACCTTGTGGCCCATATTGAAAATGACCCCAAACTTCCAGGGTGTGAAATGTCGTTACCCCTAATTTTTATTTTTATTGCTCTACCACATGTTGGAATGATTTCCAACTGACATAACTTCCAAGTTGTGATTATTGCTTGATGCTACAATAATTCTGAATCGAGAATCTTTTATGCCCGAATTCAGTTTTATTGATTTCCATCAATTCAATTCCTTAATATTATGTTTATTTTCCATTTTATAGCAAGATTGTTGCAATTGATTATTCATCTTTCCATTTGGCTATTTATAGTCAAGTTATTCAAGGCACATATTATCAATTATTCATCTTTCTCTTAGGCTACTTATAGTACTAATGGTGGCACACTCACGCAATATAATCTCTTGCCCATTTCTAGGGCTGGGGCGATTTTGGGGCTAGCATTTTTTGTTACGCCTAGTTGGACTTCTAGTGCAGGATTTGAATCATGAATCAATATGGTCACAACAACTATAATTCGACCTACAGTGAAAACGATGACAACAATGGCCAAACAATGGCTACATTCCAAATCAGTATTATTATTAACAATAATGGTAGTCAATATAGCTACAAGCAAAAAGTATGCATACATAAAGTTATCTAACCTGTAAAGAATTAAAATTTTGAAGTAAGATTCAGGGAGCACAAGCAAAAGGAGAGCACATGTTCTAATCCCGTCGGGATTTCACAGCAAAGAAGCATGGAAGAAGAGAGAATGAGAGATAGAGCAAGAAAGATTTAGATTTAGGATTCCTTCCCTGGATCTCGTCAAATCTTGGTGCATTGGCAGAAGAAAGAATGTTTTTCCCTCCTTGTTTTATATCTAGTTGTACATGTGTTAGATCTAGATGGCTTAGGCTGTGAGAACCATCTTGTGAAGCACCTTTGGTGTGTTGTCACTTTTTTAGTTGTGTTTTGTTGAGTTTCTTTAGTTTTGGTGTTGTTTGTTAATAAATTCCAGAAACTCTTTTGTTGCGTTGTTTGTGAGTTTGTTTGTTTTCGTCATAGGAACTTGTTTAAGTTAGCTAGTTTGTCTAGTCTCTCTAGGAGAGTTAGGTGAGTTATGTCGGTTAGCGGCTAGTTTTGTTCTTGATAAACTGCCTTGACCAGGAACAATGGAGACAGTAAGTAGAGGGTTTTAGTCAAGATATTTTTGAGATCACTTCTCTTCAGATTGGTTCAGCCCTATGCTAACTTAGGTCACTAGGGAAGATTTACCTAAGTCTAAGTCCATCTTACTGCTAATTGGGATGTTTCTCGTTGTAATTTTCTAGTTGTTTGAATAAAATTATGTCGCTTGTAATTCTATCGCTTGAAGCAAGATGTAGGAGAACAAACACCCCCATTTCAATTATATTTTTCCTGTGTGCAGCTATGGAGCAAGGACTCTTGAGACCAAGACTTACTTCACATTAGTTCATATAGGGAACAAAAATTGAAAGGTATTGTTTTCCAATTCTTTTTTATTTGGATAAAAGTCATAAAGTCCTAATTGTTTGCACGTATTGTTGCATAAGCTGGTAGGTCTGAATTACTTAGTGTTAACATGTGTCGCCACTTTAGGGATAAGAGCTATAAATTTCTAGTTGAGCTCAAATCTCTCTAGTGATTACAGGTTGAACACCCAATAAAACGTTGCCCATGTTTCTACCACCTTTAGTTTTGAAGAGGTTGGAAAGTAGGTCTTGAACTTAGCACCGATTATCACTTTTGTCGCCACAAATCCATGCACCATTATCACTTTTGATATGTGTAACACGATTACGTTGTTACCTCTAAATAGTGGAGAGGTGGAAGAAGCGTGTTTCGAGTCGCCCGCCTTAAGCCAGTTATTTATAGATGTTTGTTTCTTGAAAATTTTCTCTTTTTCCAAAGGGAGCCCAACTGTTTTTGGATCTCATTATGTCTCGCCCTTGATGAATGATCATTACTTCCATATTGGAGAAGCTCCAGCTCATTCATGAGACAATCAATATCCACCTTTTTCATTCTTCACCATTGATGTACTCCATTTTGTAACTTATTACGGCACCAATTTAACTCACTAATCAACTGTTTTTTGGTATGGGCTAATAACATGCTTTTCCTAGCACCACTTGATCACATATTCACAATCTGGCATCTCAAAACATTTGGCTTCAAATCTGAACACCTTACCACCTTTTTGAATATTAGGGTTGCAATCAAGAACCAAGGGGCAGTGGTTGGATTCAATTCTAGTTCCAACGGTAGTATATGATTTTGGCCACTTTTCGAAATAGTAAGGGTTGGCCAAAGCTCGATCTAGACGCTCCGTGACAGTGTTAGAATCACCAAAAGTCATTTCCCACTTGAAAATGTATCCTTGAAACCCTAGGTCAATGAGGTTATTGCTTGTCATGAACTACAACATGTAGCGTCTTCTTCTAGGATTCCAGTCAGCCCTACCCTATTTTTTCGTGTTGCCAAATAACCTCATTGAGATCACCAATCACTATCTGAGGAGAGCCATCTTTTCAGTTAAAATCTGCCAGGGAATTCCAAAATTCCCTTTCTCTAGAACATAGGGAGTCTCACCACCTCTTGTTCTTTGGAAGGGCTAATTACCACCTCACATAGATTGTTCTCGAAGTAAAGAAGTTTTTACTTTTTTTCTTGGCCTCTCTTGCAAGATTACTTCTACCACAACCTCCTCTTAGTTTTCCTCGTGAGTTTTTACCTCCTCTGCATGAGAGGTGAAGGGAACAACCATGGCTAGGACTAAGCTAAACCCTTGGTCACTTGTTTGGCCCTTGCAAAAGCCTTGAGTGAATTATCTTTTCCTTCCCATTTATGTGTTTTTCCTCACGATTAGGTTCTAAATCAAGATCATGCTCACTTAGCTCAAACAATACCGAGTTTTCAACCTCCTCAATCACTAGTTGGGCTGACACCCCATAGAGAATCCCAACACAACCGGTTTGGGCCCAATAGGCTAGTTGGGTTCAGAAAGGCACGAATCATCAAGGGTCAAGGTGAGATGGTTTTTAGGTCACACCAGCTTCTGTGAAAAGAGAGACTTTTGACCTCTAGGGTAAGTGTGTTGTTTCAAAAATTGCAATGCGTATAGGTTTGCTCTTAGGCATAATAGTATGTATCATCCTCTGTCTCAGTTGTGCAATGTGCCCCCTTGATTCAGATTGTTGCCTTAAGGTATATAAGGGGAGTAGAGGTTGTCTCATTCACTGACACACTATCCAAGGCACTTTCTTGATTGCTTACGTGATTTACACTGCCGAAAACCCCCATACAAGCCCTCCACATCACGCTCCCAAAGATGGCAGCAATGATCCACCCCTCCTTCACCATTGAGGAGTTCACAGGCTATTGGCAACCTTGATTATGCCCAAGAAGACCATATTTGAGACGAAACTCCTTTAATCCTTCATACCACATATGTACACTTATTCTTCTTTTCACTGGGCAAGGAAGGATGAACCTAAGAGCGAGCAATTTAGAGGTGTCGAGGTTGCCAATAGCCTCTGAAGCCAACCTTATTAATTTCTTAAACCTCAAGAATGGGGTCAGTTCTAGCCACCAGCTATCCAACATTGTTCGTGGTATAGAGATTGCAGGGTAAGACGTGGGCTTAGACCTAGTAGGTGGCCCGATTAGGTTGGATGCCATCATGGTAAAAAGGCCAGTGCTTCACTGTGAAAGTGTACTCTTTGATGAACCAAGGGCTCCCATTGACAATCGTCGGGCAACTCCTTCTTTAGCTATGAACATGGAGTAGATATTCTCTTTCCCCTTGACAACTTTCACCACTCGTATGGTATTCCAAGCTGCTCATAAGAGTTCTTTAATTACGGATTGAGGAGGTTTGTTATCAATAATGAGGAGTTCCACCAACGTGATTTTCTTTTTCAAAACACTTCTCCATATCCAAATTGTCTTCGAAACACATGACCATATCATCATGTTCACCCGTTTTATATTCGTTCCTGTAAAGGAAGGGTAAAGTTCCCCATTGTCTTGAAAACAATTGATTGGTCAACAAGTCAACTTTCTTTTGTATGTGAGCGTGCCACTGCTAGCAATAAAAACCCTAGCAGACTTTAAAAATATATAACTTGGGCCCCAAGTTATTAACTTCTAAACAAGCGGGTGTGAATTTAGGTGATGAATATCTCCCAAGTATGTTCTTTTCTTTGCCTCAAACTGGTGAAGACGTCACAATTTTTCACAGTACAAAACTGGTAGTTCTGGCAAGAATAAATGATAAAAAAGTGAACTGTTTTCAGGTAGAACTGCCTTTTACAAAGCTCAAAAAGGAAAGACCAACTCTAAAAAGACAAAAGAACATTGGTCTTCAATTTTTGCCTAGATGGCTACTTTTGATCTAGGCTGGATTGGGTATGTTTGTGCTGGATTGGACTTTCAACTTCTTCAACTGTTAAGTTTCAGCTGTAAATTGATACCAACGTTCGAGTTTGGCAAAGCTTTAATCTATTTCAAGCCTTAGAAGGCTCTGTGAATGGGCAGAATTGGAAACTCTTCAGTCTGGAAGGGGCAGAAGTGGCTGGATTATGATTACTGAGCTGGAACTGCATTGTAGTACCTGTTCTGCTTGATTAGGGCTCTCCATAAATTTGTTGAGGTTTTCATATTTGTAAAAACCCGGACTCTACTTGATCTGATTTGTGCTGAACCAAATTTGTAACGAGAGAAATCTCGCTATGAATGACTATTTCTCTGAAACTGAACTGAAGTAAGAGATTTTGAATTATAGCTTAACTGAAGTGATCATTTTGAGTTTTTGTTTTTGATTGATTTTTTGGCTGTCCCTTGATTTGTTCACCTTCTCTCAGATTTATAGGAAATGCTGAAGTGAGATTTCTAATCTTTTAATAATGGGCGGCAGATTTCCTAAAAGCGAGATCTTTTATTTTAAATGTCAAGGAAAAGGAGATTTTTATCTACTCTGTCAAAAAGCTATCAATAGTCAGTTCTTTCTCTGTTTTTTGAAAGAAAGCCTAATCCCTATTCAACTTCTAACTGCTCTTTGCAAGGGTTCAACCTGCCATGATGGTTAGCTTGATTTTTCAGATTAATAACTCCCTGCACCCTACTTATCTCTTTAGAAAATGTAGTCTGCTTATCCCTTGTAAATGATGCCTGTCTTAATGTAGAATTATATAGAAAGAGATTTTGATCTTCTTTTGACTGAAAAGACTGGAGACATCTGCCTGTTTAAGACCTGCCTTCATTAATTCCCTGTCAATTCTCTTGTGACTAGTTGAAATTATTGACTTTTGAAAGTCAAGTAGTCACGTGGGTTTCTTCAATTTTAGGCTGTTCTCTAACTTTGCTCAATCACGCCAAGCCCAAGTTTGAATTTTGGGACTGTGGGCTGAGCAAATCACATGCAGTGGGCCTTCTTCCAATCTTGGGTCTTCTTGGTAGCCTAAAATATCTGACTTGGGCTTGGCTGATTTCTTTTCTCTGCTTTGAAAGCCCAAATTTATTTTCGTGGGCTGACAGATCCTAGGCCAGGCTTTCTTAGTTTTGGGCTCTTGATCCCAATTAAATGAAAAGTCCAAACTGCTTGGATCCTGAGTTTGCTTTGTCGTTTTGGGCCTCCAGTGCTAGGCTGGGCGTGGAGAATTTGGGCCCAAACACATTCTTATATATATGTATGTATGTATATATATGTTGTGGAATTAATGCTCATTCTGTATCCTTCTTGGATTCTTACATTGCTATTCATAATAAGGATGGTCACTCTCACTAGGTAGGCAATATAATATTTCGTGTAACAAGTATGTTAAGCCAAATTATGGTTCAAACATATGTCATAATGATGTTATTCTTGAAAAGAAGTCTAAAACCAAGTCGAGATTTCGTGAAGATTTGTTGGAAGCAATATCCTAATTTTATGAAGTGGCTATAGCCTTAAAAGTGATTGTTTTTGTGCACATTTACTCCTGAGAAATTATTCGCAGATGAATCTTCTCTTTCGAACGTTCCTATGCATGATTCCCTGCATGACAAATGGCAATCAACGGAGAGCCACGGGTGTAGTGAAATTGGTACTTAGGTGACGAGGGGTAAACTTAAAAGATATTCAACCAAGAACCCAACAAACTTCACACACTCTAGACCTTGACCAAATACTCTTATGACTAGTCAACTGTCATATATGAATTATACCAAATAATAACATACACAGAGCATACCAAGATGTACCTGCAAGCCTAGAGAATTACTAGTGACAACCTAGGCACTCAGAAGAACCCGTCAATCTAGGCATCCCTTGTGCTAGCAACAACTATGGTGAAAGTGTATGAAGACAACATAATCAAGCAAACACCAAACAGCAGATAATGATGACTAGTCAACTACAAGGATACAAACTCAGAATTCATATGATGACTAGTCAACCACTAAGAACACAAACCCAGAATTCATATGATGACTAGTCAACTACAAGGATACAAACCCAGAATTCATATGATGACTAGTCAACCACTAAGAACACAAACCCAGAATTCATATGATGACTAGTCAACCATAATTCATATGATGACTAGTCAACCACCAAGAACACAAACCCAGAAAAATTACAGAGATGCAAATAGAAATTGTTCACCTAGAAACCCACCATTGGGAAAAACTGGGGGTCATCAACCGACCAGGTAATCCACTAAGTAGAAAAAGATTCTTACAAAGGAACACAAGCAAGCTCAAGAAAAAACTAGATCTATTTAGGAAGATGAGCTATACCTCCTTTGTGCAATCTTCTTCTCCAACTTAGCAAAGCTTGAAGCTTAGTTCTTCATGGCAATGGCAGCTCCTTCTCCATCTCGTTCATCCCATGGCATTAGCTTGCAAGCTCTAACTCAAACAGAAACCAAAATTTGGATTCAAATGAGAATGACCAATTTCTTCAAGAAACCATACTCTTGAAGAAATCAATCTTGAATTTGACATAGATATAAATGAGAGAGTGTTTTAAGTAGCTAGATGCATATTAGTATTTCAAATGCAGTTTTTCAAAAAGAAATCAATTTGGAAAAACTCATAGATGAAAATAAGATGGTTCTCTCTTGAGGAAGAAGAAGCGAAAGATGGCAAGCCAAACTTTCCAAAACTTCCACCCAAAAGAGACAACTGCCCAAAGAGGAATTCCTTAGCCTTTACAGACAAAAATTCCCTTAGGTCAGAATGACACATGGCAGTAGAGAGAGAAAAGAGAATAGGATAAAAAAGTTGGTTATCCAGCTGGAAATCCTACAGAGCAAGGATCACTAGTCATACAAGAAACAGATGACTAGTCATCATTTTATGAAAATAGTTTAATGCAATGTTATGCAAGGCACAATTTACCTTTGTCAATTTGCTTGAACCTCCATAGGATTGTTGTTAGTTAAGAACACCTAGAGAAGCTATTCTCAATTTAAACTTGAGCTTGATAAATAACAATAGAAATCCTATTACAAAGTTGTCAAGGGAAGCCAAAAGAAAAACTCAAAATGCATACATTAACATGTAGTGGTGGGCAAGGCCCTTCGATGCCTAAGTCAGTAATTTGGTCTCGGAAGATGCAGATAATAATGAAAGGTCGGAGAAATTTCTCTACGTGAGACTTATGTGGCTCGGAAACTGGGTAGGTAAGAGAAGTGTCAGCAGCCTGGGCTGGCCGGCCAGTAAGTGTGAGAGAGGATAGAGATTTCAGGAAAAAAGATAGATAATTTCTATGGTTTTTTGAATTTTGAAAGTGTTTGAAATTCAGAAATCAGAATTAGGATTAGAATTGGAAATGGAAATTAAAATTGAAATTGAAATTTGAGATTACCTTCATTCTTTTCTCCTCCGGTTTAAATAGCCTTTCTTTTCTTCATCCGAAAACCTAACTCTTTCAGACTCTAATTTCTTTCAGAATCCTCAGAATCTTTTGGCTTTTTCTGCGACCCAACTCTGATCTCATCTTATTCGCTTCCTTCTTTTCCAAAAACTAAAAATGGCCTCCCCAAAAACTCGTGCTGCTTCTTCATCTTCTTCTGTTCCTCCTGCCTTCATTACTAGCGCAGGCGTTGTTAAGCATGCGATTGAAGTTCAGAGAAAGCTTTGTCCATTTATTCGAGAACACTCTCATTTTGGGGCCTCATTGGTTTGGTTCTGTCCCGGCTGAAATGACAGAATTGATTAAAGAAGATGCTGAAGCTCCTCTATGTTTTCAGAGCTCTTCTGCCCTAGCTTCTCACACCTGGGTCAGCAAGAATTTAAGCCGCTCATTTCCCTTTAGTGAAGTGAGAAATAGCGCAGTGAAGTGGCCAGACTGGATTGATAGGCTTCTTTCAAGGTATGGAACTCATTGGAAGAGTGCTGGACTTTATGACACAATTCTTCTATCCAAGCAGTCCATCAACAGAGATGAGAATCTTCTAGCTGCTGCCCTTTGCTTCTGGAATTCTGCCAACAACACGTTTGATTTTCATGTAGGCCCTATGACTCCAACCCTGCTGGATATGGCGCAGATTTTTGGATTCCGACCCCATGGAAGACCTGTAGATGTAGTTGGTGACTATCATAGGAGGAAGAACCAAGAAAAACTAGCCAATGCATTCACTATCTCTCCAGCCACAATCAACCAGAATTGCTCTTTCTCCAATTATTTGAGGAAGTTTAGTGTTGAGGAGGATAAGGATCAGCAGCACATGTTATTTCTTTTATATTGGCTGAATAGATTTGTCTTTCCTAATCGCTCTTCAGCAGTTCTGCTCGAATACAAACACCTGGCAGAAGCTTTGCATAATCACACGGACGTAGGACTTGGACCTATAGTTCTGGCTCATGTGTTCAAGAATTTGCAAACGGCCACGTTGGAAAATTCCCTGAACCTGTCTGCTCTTGGTGCATTCTGGATGATCCAGATCTGGTTGCAGGTTTATTTCCAGAACTGAGGTTTCCAGACATAATTCTGCCTGAAGATCAGGTTCTGGCTCATTCATTGATGACGGCAGAAGTGCCTAAGAGGTCGATTGAAGAATATTTGATGTTCTTCAGGCACTGCTCCAAGAGGTCTACTGCTCAGTAGCAGGTGGTGATTAAGAGGACCTATCCTTGGTTCCAGCCTGGATATAGGCTATTTGAGAAGGAACCAAAAGAAGAAGCTGCCAGAACAGATTTTAGGAAGAAGTTCCTAAGTGTGACTCTGCCTAGGGATCTGCCCTTTGGAGGTGGAAAGCCTCCCAATTATCACTTGGGGGTAGAAGTGTATCACCCTAATTTCTGTGCAAGACAACTTAGGTGCCCTCAGCTTATTCCACTCAAATCCTACAGAAGCTGTAATCGGGCCACTTCCTGGAGGGATTCGGATGATCTGAAAGTGCATAAAGACGCCAGGTGTGCTATGAACAAGATAAGCAATAGTGTGGACACTCTCTATCTGTCTTGGGAGCTCAATTCCTGCAGTTCTCCCGAGTTTGATGCTTGGTGGAAAGCCAGATTCTAAGGTCTGTCTGCCTCAAGTGCTGCCCTTAAAGTGCACTTTTATGGCTGGGATTCCTGGGCTGTTCATGTAAGGGTAGAGGCCAAGAATTTTATGGTGCAGATGATCAAGGACATTAATGCACAAGTCATTGAAGGTAGATTCCCAATTTTGCCCTTCTTATTCTTTTTGTATTTATCTCATTCTACCTATGTGATGGTGTCTAAAGATTTGTTCTGTTTGTAACAGATCCTTCCCTGACAAAGAACATAGGCGGACAAGCTATCCAGGCTGGAGAAGTAATTGGTAAGCTTTTATTATTTTCCTACTGGATTGACTTCTGACTTGTTTGTTTCCTGTGTAGTCACTTTTGTCATAGTTGCTGGAGACTTGGAGCTTCCCTTCAAAGATGAGGAGGATGAAATTCTAGTAGAACAGCCAGCTATTAAGGCTACTTCTTCTGGCAGAAGGAGTAAGAGAAAAGAGGCTGCTTCAACCCAGGATAGTGCTGTCCAGCCTGAGACTTCAAGTGAATCTTGAGAATTTGAGCTTTCCTGATTCTGTTATGCCCTGTCTATTTTAATTCAACTCATGTTCTAATCATTTATTTCTTGTTCTTTGTAGCTGAAAGTCCTCCTCCTGCTCCTACTAGGTCAAAAAAACTTAGAAAGAAGACTGTGGTGCAGTATGTGGCCATAGAATCTGCAGCAGCTCCTACTACTACCTCTGGGACGGATGAAGAGTTGAGGGAGGCCTTCGAGGTGGTGGAGTAAGAAAAAGAAGCAGATGCCTTGACAGGTGATAAAGAAAAAGGCAAAGATGGTGAAGAAGAGGTGAGACCTTAATCTTGCTATATGGAATATGACTATTTTGCGTATGTACTTCTTCTAACTTTGACTTTTGTTCGTCTGTAGGATGAGATCCCTGCTGAGGTGATAGCAGCGTGAATCTCAAAGGGCAGAACTAACAAGCTTGGAGTTGGCCCTTTTTGAGGATCCAGAGACAGAACACTCTACTACAGTTCCAGTACCTGTGGAGCAGGCAGAGCAGTCTGCATCGGAGCCTATGGAACAAGTAGAACTTCTTGTCCTGTCTTTGTTTTAACTACCAGTCTTTCCAGGCAAAAGTGACTAGAACTGCTGGGACTTTGGCAATGGTGACCAGCCCCTTGAAGCTTTCTATCGTAGTTGTAAGAATTATTGTGCTTTGGCCCTTTTTCTATCTTGATTCTGCCTGGAGCTGACTTGTAATATTTCTCTGCAGATGCCTATCCATTCTCTTCCAGGTTCATCTACCACAGCTTCATTTGTTGATCCAGAATTGGTAGAATTTGAAGCTATGAATTTAGATGCCCAGCTAGACAAACTTGAGAAGCTTAGCTGCACTCCTGGCAAGGCCAAGTCCAAGGCTTGGGATGAGGCAATGGAGAGGGTGAAGATCTGGCAATCCACTGAGCTGAAATTGGATGAAAATAGAGAAGCTGTTGACCAATTGATGAAGGACCTGGACCTATTGCATAGACAGAACATGGCTCCCAAGCCTATACTTGAGATGAGTCTTGGCTTGGCCAGAGATGTGCTCAACCCTTGAGATGAGCCTTGGCTTGGCCGGAGATGTGCTCAACCTTCATGATCGCTATGAGGATCTCAAGCCTACCTTCAAAACCTCTGAGTTCTGCAAGGTTACTCATGAAGCCAACTTGGCCGATTATGCAAAATAGAAGGCAGAACTGGACCAGATGGTTGCAGGCTATAAAGAAGCCAAGGCTACTGCCTACAGGTTGGAGAAGCAAATTGAAGAACTCCAGAAGCAACTGGCAGAATGTAGGGATGTGCAGAACAAGCTTGGGGCTGGACTAAGTTCCAAGATCAAGGCTACCTTTCTTGTGCATAGCATGGTCTCAACTTCCAGGCAAGCATTAGAGATTGTAGAGGCTTCAATTCATCAGGGGTTACTACTTCAAAAAGAACTCTCCATCAAGAAGACCAGTTTGCAAGAAACCCTTAGGAAATTAGGGTTTTAAATTTTAGTTTTTGAATGTAATAAACTTTAGTCATGGAAAATGACTATATTTAATATAGGAAAATGATTTCCCCACTCCAATTTTATCCACTTGCACTCCTTTTTTTAGTTATAAAATGGAGTGTAAGTGGATAAAATTGGAGTGAGGAAATCACCACTCTTAATATAAATCCTATTTTTTAGTGAAACTTTGCATTTTCAATTTCTTTTGATTTAAAAATGAAAGAAAGCAGAAAAATAAACTAAAGTAAATTTAAAGCACAACTTTTGAACAAGAATTTAAAGATCAGTTCTATCATTTTCTTTTTCAATCCCAAGGTCTATTTGCACTGCCTGTGAATCCAACATAGTTGGATAGAACTTCTTCAACCATTTGCCATTGATTTGCGCTGCATGGATGTCTCCATCTTGATCCTATAATCTGTATGCCCATGATCCAAGGACTTGCTTAATTATGAAAGAACCTTCCTATGTAGGTGACCACTTTCCATAACCAACCACATGTGACCCTAGGGGCAGAACTGCTTTCCATACTATTTCTCCTTCCTCAAAACTCTTGTTTTTAACTCTTTTATTATAGGCCCTTGCCACAACCTGTTTTCCTGCTAAGAGTTTGTTGAGGGTATCAATTGTGCTATCATCCAAACCTTCTAGTTCTAGCAGCATTGCTTGAGAGTAGTCTTCTCCGATCATATTGTGTTGCTGAGCAATTTTGAGAGATTGGACTGCTATTTCCATAGGCAGAATTGCATCATGACCAGTTGCATCTCTCTTTGAAGTCCTGTATGCCTAGAAAGTTTCTGATAATGTCGCATGCCATTGCTTTGGATTTTTCTCGAGCATTTTCTTGATAATGTTGATGATCACCTTGTTACTTGATTCTGCCTATCCATTAGCTTGAGCATAATAAGGAGTGGATTGAAGTGGTTTGAATTTGAATGCCTCTGCCATATCTAGCATTTCCCCAAATATGAAAGAAGATCCCCTGTCAGTTGTGATTGACTCTGGAATACCAAACCTTTGTATAATTTGTTCTTCTATGAAGGTGATGATGTCTTGAGATGTGATGGATTTAACAGGTTTGGCTTCCACTCATTTGGTGAAATAGTCTGTAGCTACAATGATGAAACAGTGTTGTTTGCTACTGGCTGGGTAGATTTTGCCAATAAGATCCATTGGTCATCCTCTGAATGGCCATGGCTTAACCACTGTATTCATGGGAATTGAAGGAGCCTGTTAGATTGGTCCATGCCTCTGACAAGCTTCACATTCTTTGGAATATTCAATGCAATCTTTCATCATGGATGGCTAGAAGTAGCCATACTTTCTAATTAACAGGCACATCTTCCTCCTTGATGAGCTCCACAGATTCCTTCATTCCATGACCTTCATGTACTCTTTTTTCCCTAAGCACCTCAAAAGTAACTCATTTTTACTCTTTCAGACCAAATCTCCATTCCACATTGTTAGCGAGATCCTAGTGTAATTAGGAGATTTATTTCCTAATATATTATGATTCTATTTATTTCCTTTTGTATAGATATTATGTAATTAGGACTTTATCTTAATTTCCTAGTATAACCCTACTAGGGTTTGTACTCTTGTATTATAAATAACTCCTTTTAGAGAATGAAATATAATATGAAAATATTCTACCCACTTTGTTTGACATGGTATTAGAGCAAACTTTTCTAGTGACCTGTGTGTTGTGCCCACTCGTCTTCTAGCCCCATATTTTTTCTCTACCTGTGCTCCCCTCTGGGTTTGTGAGTTGTGTTGTCGTGTTCGTGCCATTCCTGTCTTCGTGCATCTACTGTATTTGCGCATTTACTGTGTTCCACTGTGCACTTTGCTGTGTTCATACCTCTACTGTGTTCGTGTCTGTCTCGTGCATCCGCTGTATTTGTGCCTCTATTGTGTTCCATTGTACATTCTGCCCTGATCTGTTGAATTTCTGCTGCAATATGGGTGATAACTCTTTTGTTGGTGTTGTTGCTGCTGCTTCTAGAAATTTATGTGGTTCAGACTGTATTTCAAGTACTGGCTCCAATATTTAGATAATTGATATTGGTGCTCCTGATCATATGACACATTTTTTTATGAGTTGTCTAGTAACACCCGTGACCCATACATAACTAGTGCTAATGGCTTGCCCTCTCCAATTACTGGCGAGGGCACAATCTCTCTCACTCCTACTTTGTCCTTGTCTCGTGCGTTACTCGTTCCAAATATCCATTGTAACTTGTTGTCTGTTGGCCGATTACTTGATACACTTAATACTTCTGCTACTTTCTATCCTACACATTTCTCTTTTCAAAATCTCAAGACTTGTGAGATGATTGGGGATGGTAAACGGATAAGGAGTTATATTATTTGACATTGCCTTCTACACCAGTTCGTGATCGTATCGTTCATATTGTTCAAAGTTGCAGTGTCAAGGACAAACAACAAATTTGGTTATGGCATTTTTGCTTGGGACACCCATCGTTCGGCTACCTTAAGCGTCTGTTTTCATCTTTATTCCGCTCTTGTGATGTATTCAGTTTTAAGTGTGAGACATGTATTTTGGCCAAGAGCCATCGCATTGTGTTTCCTTTGAGTGACAGTAAAGCTGCAAAATGTTTGATTTAGTACATTCGGATGTATGGGGACCTGCTGTGTGACTTCTAATGGTTTTCGTTGGTTTGTTACTTTTATTGATGACTACACTCGCCTAACATAGGTGTATTTGATGAAGAATAAACATGATGTTGCTTCTATTCTTCTGGAATTTTGTGCCATGGTGTGTACTCAGTTTCATGATCGAGTCAAAGTGTTTCAGACTGATAACGGAGGTGAATATGTGAATAATCCCTTGACCCATTTTTTTTCGTAATCAAGGCATTATCCACCAAATACTACTCCAGTCACTCATTAGCAGAATGGTGTGTCTGAACGCAAGAATTGTCACTTAATTGAAGTTGCCCGGTCCCTTCTATTGGACATGTCTATTACCCATCATCTTTGGGGCCATGGTGTTTTGGCCGCAACCTATCTAATTAACCGTACTCCTAGTCGGGTTCTTAATTTCAAGACTCCGCTCGATGTATTGTGTGCCCATACTTCTTTGGTTTCTGTCTCTAAGTTGCCTCCGAAGGTGTTTGGGTGTGTTGCCTACATTCATGTCTACTCTCATAATGGAGTAAACTGGATCCATGCGCTTTCCGCTGTGTCTTCATTGGTTATTCTACTACTTAGAAGGATTATAAATGCTATCATCCTCCCACTCAGAAGGTGCATGTTACTTTGGATATGACTTTTCATGAGGAGGTACCGTATTATGTTTCTCCCTTCTCTCCAATTTAAGGGGAGAAGGGGAGTAAATTAAAGAGTATCGGATTGTGGGATCTTGAACTTAGAGATGTGGGTGAGGATGATACAAATGATGATCTCAGAGAGAAAACGATCGGTCATCCAGTAGATAACAATCGGTTATACAGGTCTGGAGCAGAAGATGAAGTACTTTGCCTAGAAACGATCGGTCGGCTAGATGGGCACGACCGGTCGCTTGACCCGATGCTTGACGATAATACACTCTAGCTGGAAATGACCGATTTTTTCTAGAAGATAGCGACCGGTCGCGTGACCCTGATCCGGATACACTCTGGCTGAAAATGACCGGTTGCCCAGATGGGTGCGACCGGTCGCCTAGATGGGTGCGACCGGTCGCCTGGGTCAACTGATGCTATTCCGTGTGTTTCTTCCGAAGACGAGTTTGATACAATACCCTCATCTGTCCTGCCATTGCCCCAGTCCAATCGTGATACTGAGTCAAGTGAGTTAATTTCTGATGATTTGTCTATGTCTACTTATCAATTACCCCCACGAACTACTCATGGAAAACCCAAAGTACAATATTCTCCTATATACATGCCAAATTGAAATATCCCAAATAGCCATTTTGTCACAACTCATTGTTTATCTAAGTCATATGCATCATATTTGTGTCAATTATCTAGTGTATGTGTGCCAACTAAGCTGTAGGATGCTCTATCTAACCCTAAATGGACGGATGCCATGAATGTGGAAATGGATGCCTTAAACAAGAATAAGACATGGGATCTAGTTCCTTTGCCACAAGGGAAGAAAGCAGTTAGATGCAGATGAGTGTTTACTTTGAAGCATAAGGCTGATGGTTCCATTGATCGTTACAAGGCTAGATTGGTAGCCAAAGGGTATACTCAGACATATAGAGTGGATTATTTGGAGACATTTGCTCCAGTGGCAAAGCTCAATACTGTGCGTGTGCTTTTATCCCTTGCTGCTAACCACGATTAGCCCTTATTGCAGTTTGATGTCAAAAATGTATTTCTATATGGTGACCTCCAAGAAGAGATTTACATGGATCTTCCTCCTGGTATTCATGTGACCTCTAAGGAGGGTGTTGTATGTAGACTACGGAAGTCCTTGTATGGATTGAAGCAATCTCCAAGAGTGTGGTTTGGAAGATTTGCTACATCCGTGAAGAAATTTGGGTATGTGCAAAGTAATTCGGATCATACTTTGTTTTTGAAGTGCCGCAAAGATAAATTGACGGCTTTATTAATTTATGTTGATGATATGATTGTAACTGGAGATGATTAGACAGAAATACAAAGTCTCCAGAAATATCTGGCGTCTGAGTTTTCTCGGGATTGAAGTTGCAAGATCTAAGCATGGTATTTTCTTGTCTTAAAGGAAGTATATTTTGGATTTACTTGCAGAAACTGGAATATTGGATTGTAAACCAATTGATACTCCTAGTGAACAGAATCACAAGTTGGGGTTATATCCTAATCAAATTCCTATTGATAAGGAGCGCTATCAATGGCTTGTGGGGAAATTAAATTATTTAGCTCATACACGTCCTGACATTACATATGTAGTGAGTGTAGTGAGTCAGTTTATGCACTCGCCTAGTGAAGACCATATGGGAGTTGTGACGCGTATTTTTAGATATCTCAAAGTAACTCCTGGCAAGGGGTTAATGTTTTCCATGTATGGTCATATTGATATGGAAGGATACATAGATGCTGATTGGGCAGGTTCAGCTACTAATAGGCATTCTACGTCTGGGTATTTTACGTTTGTTGGTGGTAATCTTATTACTTGGAGGAGCAAGAAACAAAAGGTGGTGTCTCGATCTAGTGCTGAGGCTGAGTATCATGGGATGGCCCATGGCGTATGTGAGTTACTGTGGTTGAGGAGATTATTGAGAGATATTGGCTTTGGACCTAAGAAACCTATAGATTTATATTGTGACAATAAGGCTGCGATTGCAATTGCACATAACCCGGTGCAACATGACCGTACAAAGCATGTGGAGGTTGATCGAAATTTCATTAAAGAGAAGTTGGATGCGAAGATTGTTTCCTTCCCGTTCATCAGTTCTGAGTAATAGTTAGCTGATGTCCTTACAAAAGCTGTTTCTACCAATAACTTCCTCAACTCACTTGACAAGTTGGGCATGTGCCACATCTTTGCTCCAACTTGAGGGGGAGTGTTAACGAGATCCTAGTGTAATTAGGAGATTTACTTCCTAATATATTATGATTCTATTTATTTCCTTTTGTATACATATTATGTAATTAGGACTTTATCTTAGTTTCCTAGTATAACCCTACTAGGGTTTGTACTCTTGTATTATAAATACTTCCTTTTGGATAATGAAATATAATATGAAAATATTCTACTCACTTTGTTTGACACACATGAGGTAGTTTAAGGCTATGATTCTAGTCCTTTTTTCAGAGGGAATGGTTGGATACTGCAGATAATTGATTATAGGCAGCCTCCAATCTTCTTCAGCCATTATGGCAGCATTAACATCTATTTCCATTCCTCTGGTCAGGACAGATGGTAGGCTTTTCTTTCCTACCTTAATGACTCTCTGCAAGTAGTCTTCAGGCATCTGTACTCATGTTGCCATCTGGGCCATCTCATTAGCTACAAAGTTTTCTTCTCTTGGAATATGTTCCCAAGTGGCTTCCCTGAATTTTGCCAAGAAGTTTCTGGCTGCTACTAGATAGATAGCTAGAGAGGGGCTCAAACACTTATATTCTCGAGCAATCTATTTTAGCACAAGCATGGAATCTCCCAGAATTTCGACATATTGGATTCTTAGTTCCACCAGCATTTCTAGGCCTATGATTGAAGCTTCATACTCTGCCTTGTTGTTGGTGCACTGGAAATCTAGCTGGAATGAATAACAATGTTTGATTCCTAGTGGATCTTCTAAAACAATCCCTGCCCTAGAGGCTGTAGATCCGTCAAAGTATAGCTTCCAGGGGTGAGATAGACTGAATAAATGGGATTATTGAGACAGGTGTGATCTCTGGTTAGCAGGTCTGCATTGGCTATATCCATGGAATCCATATTCTCAATTTCAAGAAATCTGCAATTGCTTGTCCCTTGATGGATTTATGAGGAACATATCTGAAGGCAAATTCTGATAGGGCCAGAGTCCATTTACCAATTCTCTCTCTCAACATTGGCCTTGTTAGCATGTACTTGATCAAATCCGTCTTTGCAATGATGTAGGTGGTGAAAGGTAGCATGTAATGTCTGAGCTTTATAGCAGTAAAGTATAATGCCAAACAAAGCCTTTCAATTGCAGAATACTTCCTCTCTACTTATGTCAGAGTTCTACTCAGGTAATAGACTGGTTGTTGCTTCCCTTCCTTGTCATCTTGAACTCACAGACTCCCAGTGGATACTTCTGATGCAGAAACATATAATTTGAGCAGTCTGTCTCTCTTTAGTGAAGACAGAACTAGTGGATTTTAGAGGTAATGCTTGATTTCCTCAAAAGCCTGTTGGTGCTGTTCTTCCCACCTAAATGTTTGTTCCTGCTTCAATCTTAACAAGGAGGAGAAAGTCTGGATTTTTCCTGTAGAATTTGATATGAATCTTCTTAGAAAGTTGATCTTTCCTAGGAGACTCTGCAATTCCTTCTTGTTCCAAGGTGGCGAAGCTTCCATGATAGATTTTGCTTTGTTCTTGTCTATTTCTATTCCTCTTTGGTGAACCAAGAAGCCTAAGAAATTGCCGGCTTGAACTCCAAAAACGCATTTTTTGGGATTCATTTTCAACTTGTATTGTCTCATTCTTAGGAATGCCTTTTTTAGATTTTATACATTGTCTCATTTTTCTGGGGATGTAATCACCACATCATCTATATAAACTTCTAGAGAATGACCTATCATGTCATGGAAAACAGAATTCATTGCTCTTTGATAAGTGGCTCCTGCATTCCTCAACCTAAAAGGCATTACAGTGTATTCAAAAGCACCTATATGCCCTGGACACATGAAGGTTGTCTTGTGGATGTCTTCTTCTGAAACCATTATTTGATTGTATTCTGCATTGCCATCCATGAATGAAAGCATTTGATTATAAGTAGATCCGTTTACCAGCATGTCTGCCATAGGCATTGGATACTCATCTTTGGGAGATGCTTCATTCAAATTTCTGTAGTCTACACATATTCTGATTGCCTTTGTTTTCCTTTTAAGGACTTTTACAATATTGGATAACCAATCAGCATAAATGGCTGGCCTGATAAAACCTGCTTTAACTAGCCTCTCCACTTCTTCTTTGACTTTCAGTTCTATTTTCATAGACATCCTTCTTCTAGCCTGTTTGATTGGCAGGTATCCTTCTTTTATTGGCAACTTGTGCTCCACCAGTCCTCTATCTAGTCCATGCATTTCATGATAATGCCATGCAAAACAATCTTTGAAATCATGCAGAAGTGCAATGATTTCACCCTTCAGTGGTTCTTCTACCAATTTGTTGATGAAAGTAGGTATGGGATCTTTTTCTGTTCCCAGATTTATTTCTTGCAAAGGATCCTCTACTTCTGGTAGGGAATCATCTAGTGCTGCTAGTGCAAATTCCAATTCTTCCTCTTGCAGATTTCCTTCCTGTTCTTCTATACTCTCATGCATGAATTTTGCCATGTTCACGGCTAGATTATGCAAAAAGCTTCCTTTCTTCCCAATATACCAACAATCTATTTATAATGGATTGGATTGTTGCAGCCTGATCATTTTCTTTTTGGTTTGAGCTAAACATCAGAACTGTGGAGGTTGAGAACGCAGGGTCTATTCCAGTCCTCTAGAGAACTGGCCAGACCTTCTTTAATGAGTTTCTAGGCCGTGACTCCATGGGGACGGCTGTTCTGGTTAACTCCAAAGAAAGTAAAAGGACCAAGGTCATCATAATAATACCTGGCCTTAAAACATAATGTAGATGGCAGAAATGGTCGTGGGTCGGCCTCCACTATTTCCATAAAACCCTCTTCATGCCAGAGGGCCAACTGCTGGTGTAGAGTGGAAAGAACACAGAGACTTTGGTGGATCCAATCTCTGCCAAGCAGTGCATTGTAAGTGGTAGAAGTGGTGTCTACTGCGAAAAGTGTAATCTGTAGCTTCTTGGTTCCTACTATGACATCCACATCTCGTATTCCATGAGTCTTGGTGATGCCCCCAGCAAAGTTAGTGACCGTTAAGTGTGTTGAAATTAGATCCTTCCCTGTTCTGCCCATCTTGATCAGCAACCTGTGAGGTAGAAGATTAATGGTTGCACCTCCATCTACCATTACTTTGGAAATAGGAACACCTCCAAAGTTTGCTGTTATGAAAAAATGTCTGAGATGATTGGCCATTTCTTTGGTACGTTCGGAAAAACACAGCTGTTCTGCAGTTAATTTCTTGGCAATTCTGCCTACTTTGGTAGTAGGTGTTTGCTGTTCTGGCTCCTCTTCCACTTCTGCTAATCTGCCCTCAGAAGCTTCTTGGGAAAGTACATCTCCTTCCAAAGTGCTTTGTTGTCCTTCTGCTGCTTTGAACTTTTCTGGCAAGATAAACACCATATTAATGCCTAGATCACCTTGTAACAGGCTCTCTAATTCTGCACCGAAAGCCTTAGTCTCTTCATCTAGTTCTCCATCGTATTCCATCTGTTCTTCTCCATATTCTTCTGTCCAGTCTTCATGCTCACCTGTTCCGAGGAATCCAGTCTGGTCATTTGCAGATGGTTTGTAATCTAACTGTTCCTCTTCATATTCTTCAATCCAATCCTCTTGCCCCTCTACTGGACCATGTTCAGATTGATCTTGTGACTGCGAAGGTTCTGGCTGACTGGCTGAGAATGAGGCAAGATAGATAAAAGGTTTGCTTGGAGATTCTGCCTTCGTTTGCTCTTTTGGTTGATATGTTGTCTGCTCTGCCTGAGAATATGCCCTTAGATTTTTTCTTTTTTTGGCAGAACTGGTCTTTGAAGTACCTGTGTGTGATCCTTGTTTTTTAGGAAGGTGCAGTATTGCCTCTAAACCCTCCTTTTCTGTGTTCTAGTTAGCTCCAACGTTGGTCGACCGCTCTTTCCAACAGAGTACCATCTGCCTTCTATGATAATTGCCAAGGGCTTGTCATTTTCGGGCATCTTAACTGGTATTTCCTTCTTTGGATGCTATGTTATTCTTCTGTTGTGTTGGGCAGGCCTTAGATAGTCCTTCTGTCTGGCTGTGTCTCTAGGTGGAGCCGGAACTGGGCCCGGTTGGTATGATGTTCCAATCCTATCAAAAACACTAGCTGTGGGCAAATTTTGCCCATCTAAATTTATCTCTAACTCACTTTCGCATTTGCACTTGCTGCATAGAACCACCCCAGCTGAAATGGTAGCTTTTGGCCTCTGATTGGCCTCTCTTATGGCTATTCTACCTATGCTGGAGCTAGCTTCTGCTATTAATTTGCCTCTCTTCTGTTCTGGCAAACTTAAGTTGACCATGTTGACTTGAGGTTGGGGAAAAAGATCTGTTGCCTCTCTTCTGTTCTAGGCAACTCAGCCAGTTTTAACCTTTATGCTGTTATTCCTTCCTGTATGACGTCTCTAAAAACAACACAACTGTTGGTGGAATAGTTCCAAGAGTTGTGCCATCTGTAATATTCTCTGCCCTTGAGTTCCTCTAGCTTGGGCAACTTGTGGGGTGTCTTTATTGCCTTCTGTAGCAGCATCTCATCAAAAGCATCAACCTTGTTTAAATCGAAGGAATAAACTTTGTTTTGTGCTGTATTGTTTGGAACAAACCCTCCTGTGAAGGGCGGTGGCTTCTGGTCATTTGGTGGCTTTGTCAAAGCTTTGCAGCTGGTAGGATGTTTTAATTTCGGCATTTCTGCCACTGCAACTTCCCTTTCTTCCGAGCTTTCTGTGCCTTCTTCTGATTCTACCTTAACCAGATGTACTGAAGAAGATGGGGTTTTGTAATATGTGTCTTTGGAATAGTTCCTTTTCTGTTGTTCTTCCCTGAGCAGTTCCTCGTATTTAGATGCTTTGTCTGCCAGTTCTGTCAGATCTCCAAACAGCATCCCATCAAATCTCTTCCTCAGCTAGATTTTAAGGGCAGTTTGAGCCATTTGAATGAAGTGCCTTTCTTCTATAGGGATTCAACATTTCATTTTGAGCTTTCTAAACCTGGTTACGAAGTCTTGGGCAGGCTCATCTTCACTCTGTTTGAGGGCAGCAAGATCACTGATGGTGACTTCTGGCTGAATCCTGAAATAGTAGTCATGGAAGACATTTTCCATCTGCTCCCAAGTTTGCACAGAATTGGCTGGTAAGCTAGTATACCAAGTGAAAGCTTGCCTGGAGAGAGAGTTTCCAAAAAGCCTTAGTTTTAACAAAGGGCTATTTTCTATGGCTATGCACTAGACAAAGAATGGCCTATATGCTCAACTGATGAAGCATGGGTGTCCTCTCCGTTGAACAAGGGAAAGTTTGGTACCTTGAAACCTGGGGATAGAGGTATTTGATCAATATAAGCTAGATATGGCTTTCTGTATGTGGGCCTTTCTCCTATTCTAGCCTCAGGTTCCATCATCTCTATAATCATTCTCTGAAGTGCCCCTATGTCATTCAAAGCATTAACAGGATGCGGATTTCGTCCCTGTTCTGGCTGGTTGTGTTCAATCCTTTGTTCGACTCTGTGTGGTCTGAGCAGAACTTCCTCCTTATGTTCTTCCTCATCTTCGAAATCTGGATGATTCCTCAAGTTTGCCCCTAGTCTGTTCCTGTCATTGTTGGCAAAAGGGTTAATTCCCCATCTGCCTCTCCTGCATCTAGCAAGTGGAGGGAATGGATTGGGGTCCATCTTTCTAGGTCTATAGGGCAACATAGCTGGTTGCTCAGGCAGAAGTCCCAAGGGCTTATCACATGGGGCTGCTGGTTGTGGAATAGGTCGAGGTTCTGGCTGGTTCTGGGGGCCCTGAACTGGTGCAGGGTCTTCTGGACAAACCGGAGCCTCGTGTTCTTACATGGGCAGGGCTTCTCCCCTCTGTCCAACTTGAATTTCACCACGTGCCGGCACTCCAGCTATCTATGCGATGAGAGGGTTCTCTTGGTATGGCCATGCCAGTCCTGGTGGAGGTCCATAAAAGGAGGTCTAGCTGCTGGACCATAATATCTGGATTTGGATTTCTGGCAATAGCAGCCTCTCGGTCCTTCCTGAACTGCTTGTTGACCTCCCATTGCATCATGGCTGTCATATTGTTTAGAGTATCTTGGTTGCCATTGCATCATGACCTGCCATTGCACCCTACTTATCTCTTTAGAAAATGTAGTCTGCTTATCCCTTCTAAATGATGCTTGTCTTGATGTACAATTATATAGAAAGGGATTTTGATCTTCTTTTGACTGAAAAGGCTGGAGACATCTACCTGTTTAAGACCTGCCTTCATTAATTCCCTGTCAATTCTCTTGTGACTAGTTGAAATTGTTGACTTTTCAAAGTCAAGTAGTCACATGGGTTTCTTCAATTTTGGCCTGTTCTCTAACTTCGCTCAATCACACCAAGCCCAGGTTTGAGTTTTGGGACTGTGGGTTGAGCAAATCACACCATAGCATGTTGCCCACTCAGATGAAGGTCTTACTTAAAACTTTAACATTTAATCTCCTTCAATCAAGTAAAGAATATTATTTCTATTACATTGCTACTATATATATATATGTTGTGGATTATGTAACCTTCTTGGATTCTTACATTGCTATTCATAATAAGGATGGTCACTCTCACTAGGCTGGCGATATAATATTTCATGCAACAAGTATGTTAAGCCAAATTATGGTTCAAACATATGTCATAATGATGTTATTCTTGAAGAGAAGTCTAAAACCAAGTCGAGATTTCGTCAAGATTTGTTGGAAGCAATGTCCCAATTTCGTGAAGTGGCTATAGCCTTAAAAGTGATTGTTTGTGCAAATTTACTCCTAAGAAAATATTCGCAGATGAATCTTCTCTTTCGAACGTTCCTCTGTATGATTCCCTGCAAGACAAATGGCAGTCAACGGAGAACCACGGGTGTAGTGGTGGCCAAGGCCCTTCGATGCCTAAGTCAGTAATTTCGTCTCAGAAGATGCAGATAATACTGAAAGGTCGAAGAAATTTCTCTACGTGAGAGTTATGTGGCTCGGAAGCTGGGTAGGTAAGAGAAGTGTCAGTAACCTGGGCTGGCTGCCCAGCAAGTGTGAGGGAGGATAGAGATTTCAAGAAAAAAGATAGATAATTTCTATGGTTTTCTGAATTTTGAAAGTGTTTGGAATTCAGAAATCATAATTAGGATTAGAATTGGAAGTGGAAATTAGAATTGAAATTGAAATTTGAGATTACCTCTATTCTTTTCTCCTCCGATTTAAATAGCCTTCCTTCCTTGTAACTTCTTCTTTTCCATTTATGAAGGGAATAATTGAGAATTATTCATTTCCTGATTAATGGAGTTGAGGGAAGTTATGGAAGGAAATAAATGAGTTGAGGGAATTTATGAAATGTATTCCCTCAACCTAAATTGGTAACTCCCGTATTAAATATATTATTAAATCATAATATTTATTTAAATAATATATTTTAGAGTTTGTCTTCTTTTTCACGTGGTGCCTCCTGATTGGGCGTCATATTTATTTGTTCTCACAAATGCCCCCCCAACTTCTGCATGTCACGTTTAGGGCATGTAGGAGATAAATTAATTGTATCCTCGTATGGAAGGGATCTTTGATTCTTTTCTTATAATAGGATTTCTTGTCATGGAAGGTAGGATCTTTGACCTTTTGAAATTGATTTCCTTGTCAAGGAAAGTTTTAATAATTCCTTCTTGACCAAGGAATTTCTATAGGCTATATAAACCTAACCCTTCTCCTTATTTTTGCTTCCCATTATTTTCTTCTTTTCTTCGTCTGTGTGTGAAAGAGTGACTTGGAGCTTGATCGTTGAGGAGGGAGGCTAAAGACGAGAAAGGGGTATCAATTTCTTCCCCTTCACTATGAAGGCGCGTGGGAAGGAGATGTGAGTGATGGTCTCCGGGTTCCTACCACTTATTGCCTTGGTATGTCACGAACAGTTGATCTGGACTACGTCACTTTTTTATTTTTTTTATTATATATATTTTTTTGGTGGCTAACTGATTTCTATCTTCCATTTGCAGTTAGCAAGATTAGCAAGAGGCTTGATCTTGAACCAAACATGAACAAGGTTCGCCAAGCTATGAGCATCCCTCCTGACTTTCGTGAGTGGCGTTGGCTATTAAGCCAGTATCGCATGGAGGAATGTGGTCTTCCCCAAGCTAGAGCTATAGAGATATGGAAGTTGTTCAGCCCTGACCTGATCGATCAGCCTGATGAAATGGGTGACTCTTCAACCTGCCTTTCTGGATAGAGAAAGTTGACTTCCAAATCCGTTAGAAGTGAAGCTGCAACCTCCCAAGCCAAGGAAGTGTCTCATCTGCAGAAAAAGCGTCGAATTCCATATGTCATGGTCAGACCTTCCTTGTATTCGATCTCGTCTGCTGAGAAGGTCAAGAGTGGAGCTGTTCCTTTATCATGTGCTAGGGTCAAGCATGTCGTTGGTGCTGACAGTAGGAACATATATGGCATGCGAAACATAAGAGGTGACGTGCGCATGTCTTCACTTGAGAAGTCAAAAACTAGTGATTTACCCTGCAAGGATATTTTCACCAGATCTATTCCATCTAATGAGAGGTGGACAAGTGCTAATTTTGATTATAAGGGTTCGAGGTCTTTCAAGGCATGGATAGCAACGGTTAGGAGGGCTAAAGAATCATCTGCTCGAGTGAAGAATTCTACAAGTGTTCACGTCGATCGCCCAAAAGATGTCAAGTGTGATCTCATCCCTATAGATATTGACGTTGAAATGGAGGGTAGAGATGAACTACCCAAGGGAGTTAAGTCTAATCCAGCTGAGAATGTTCCTATGTTTGATCTGCTCAAGTCCAACTTCTTGTCAAGCTCATCTGCCTGTGCTGGGTTGGTTAACGAATTACATCAAGATAGTGACATTGGCACGTTTTGTAGCTTTTCTTTAGAGAAGCAGAGGGATGACGCCATTTCTTTGATTCAAAAAAGGGTGATTGTTACTTCGAAGACTAATAAGAATTTGTCTAATGTTGCCTCCTCTTCTGCTCAACTCAAAGAGTTGGAGAAGAAGAATGTTGACCTAGCTGACCTGCTCTCGTCTGGGCAGGCGCACCATAAGATAGAGACTTTGGACTTGAAGATGGAGATATCTTTGATGAAGAGTTCACTTGCCTTGAAATATGGCGAGTTTGACTCTACCATTGCTATCCTTAATCATCAAAATGAAAAATGTCTGGCGCAAACGCAAAATTAATCATTTGTCCTAAAGTCATGATAAGATGTTGAGTAAGTTTGATGTTTTCTAGAAAGACATTCAAGAATCTAAGATTGATGCTTACAAGTTGGGCTACCTGGATTGTCAGAGAAGTGTCTCCCCCTATCGTCCCATTAGTAAGGAAGAGGTTGAATTGTTCTGCCCAAAAAGTTCCTTACTGAGAAGGACTAGAAAGATTTCTAAATATGGATGTAGTTAAGGAACTTGTTGCTGACAATGTCGTGGCTGATGAGCGCATGGTTAAAGGAGACAAGGCTGGTGAGGTTAAAATGGATGAGCAAGAAGCTATTGTCCAGGAGTCGCTTGTCGAAGCCTTGAAGTAGATGAATACTTTTTGCTTTTTTAGTTTTCATAGCTATTTCTTTTTTTGGCAATAATTTGTCTCGGTTGACCATATTCTTTTTATTGAACTCTGGCCATTTGGTCACTTTGCTATGGAAATTTCAGTTATATTTCTTTTTCTTTAATTTGCTCTAATTTTTGTGAGCTGTTGGCGTCTTGGTTAGGCAACTGCATGAGTTGTCTTCTTTGAATACTTGAATTTTTACCCACCACCTGCTTAAGGGATGCTATTCTGCTTCTCCCTTAAGAAGCTCTGGATGTTGTCCTACGTCTCCCTTAGTACTCTTTAGATGCTTATCTGCGTTTCCCTTAAGACACTATGGATGGTGTCCTATGTCTCCCTGAGGACGTTTTTGGACAATATTCCTACGTCTCCCTTAGGACGCTTTAGACGGTGTCCTACATCTCCCTTAGAACATTTTGGACAATGGTCCTAAGTCTCCCTTAGGACGTTTTGGACGGTGTCCTACGCCTCCCTTAGGACGTTTTAGGCTTCTTTGTGCACCTCCCTTAGGGCGTTCTGGATTAGCTTTTCTCTAGCACTTCTCTTTAATGGAAAATTTGAACTTGTATTGATGTTTGTATGATTACATCGCTTTATTGGAATGGAAATAACTGGATGAACAACTTGAAAACATCAACAGTAACTTTTCTTCATCCGAAGTGGAGGGAGCTTAGTCGCCTACTGGGAACTGCACTGGTAAGCGAAAGCTTTATGGGTAGTACCTTCAAAGGTGTTAAGCATTTCATTGTCTTGGCACTTCCCTCCTTTCCAGGATATCTAGCATGTAGCTTCCTCTGCCCCCAGATCGATTGATCATGTAGGGACCTTCCCAACTGGGTGTCCCATTGCCTTGGTGCGGTCATGAACGCTTTTCTAAGCACAAGGTCTCTGGATTGGAATTGTCTGACCTTGGCTTTCTTGTTGTAGTAGGACTTCAACTGTTGCCAATAAGCTACAACTCGAATAATCGAGCAGGTTGAGGTTGAGCTTCATGGGCTTGGAATTCTAATTAATGCTGCCCACGTCAATATTTATCGAGTAACAGTAATGTATGGATGAATGATTCCTTCAGTTCCATAGGCTAAGGACAATGGGGTTTTGTTGGTTGATCTCCTTTTGGTTGTGCGATAAACCTAGAGAACATCATGGAGCTCGTTTTGGTGTCTCTCTTACAAGATCCCTCTTTAGGTGATGGCCTTCTCTGCTAGATTTTTCTTTCACTTGGGCCAGGATCTGATGTATCGAGATAGTGAACTTGGTATAAATCTCATCTATCGGAGCACCTCCTTGGGATTGTAGCTTGCATTTGCCATTTTTTCAGCTGTCGAGCCCATCGTTTCTCTGTCATGACAGCTTGCTAGGTTGATCGGCTTGTTTGGCAGACTTTTCATGGCAACTCGATCGTCATCTCAGAGCGCAAAGCATTCTGCTGTCTCGAATACCTTTGCGAGAGTCTGGCTGGGAGCGATAACAGCTCACGATATAAGTCGTGCTCAGTTGGCAAGCCTTTCTTGAAGGCCAAAGACTCGATTCGGTCATCGCATCCTACAATATTTGCTTTCTCTACCTTGAACCTCTTGACCTAGTCTCGGATAGACTCATCAAGCTTCTTCCTCAGGTTAAACAGGTAGTCAGGGTTCTTTTTGATTATTCTCTGAAGCTATAGATCGACTTGGGTGCCAAGGTATGAAACCAATCTTAGGCTGCCCCGCTCAAAGTCATAGCAAATACCTTACACACGTCGCTTTTGTGAAGTATCATGGCACTCTTATAGTGTGTTTGGCAAAAGGAAAAAAATATAGGATTTGAAAAAAAATCGGGATTTCACCAATGGAAAAGGGAAATCCATGCGTTTGGCAAAATCTACTAGGGATTTGGCAAATCACTTGCGAGAAATATGGAGGAATTTCCCAATCCAAAATTTCGAGTTTAAATCCTATCGTAATTGGTGGAATTCTGCAAATCTCAAGAGCGGGGGAAATTATTTTTACTACGCACCAACAAATACACCTTATATCAGTTTTCTAACAAGAGTGAGAGAAAAAGGTAGGCCATCCAAGTTTCGCAGGTGAGCTTTTAATCTAGTTGCAATTTTTTTCTTTTTTTGTTGATATTATTGATGGGTATTAAATTGAATGGGTATCTCTACTTTCTTTTTGTTATCTGATTCTTAATCTAATGGGTTTGATTGGGCTCTGTTTGTATTCTACTCTCTGCATGGTGTATTCTTTATCTCTACTTTCTGTTTTGTTATCTGATCTCTTTTGGTTTCTTTTTGAAACTAGATTTCAACCCAAAAAACAGAAGTTAATCACCTTTTTTAATCTGATAGAGAGTGTTTGGTTTTCAGATTTTGCCATCTATCATCTTTCAATCTAAGACTCTGTTTTGCTCCAATAAAGGTATAGTCTCAACCTATCCTTGCTTTTCAATCTGTGTTGTTCCAATAAAGGATAGATTATATGTTGTGAAATTATTGTTTTCTACACTTTATGGTTGCAGATTTTTACTCTGTATTTATGATACGGGTTCCTCAGCTGTTATGGTTGAGGAGATTATAGCTTACCTTGTAGTCTGCATAATTTCTTGTAGTTTCTGTTATAGTCTCTTCTTCTCTCTGTTTGACTAACTTTGGGTTTAAGAGAATTTGTTTCTGAGGTTTGGCAAATCAGTGGAAAAAGGTATATATTATTGCAAATTGGGATTTTATTGCATAAGACTAAATATTTAGCTTCAGTAGTTTTATCTGCTTTAAACATGGTCAATGTAGCTTTGTCATTGCAAAGCACTATTCATCTTTGTTTTTCCACGGGTCTTCCAATGCATCCCGATTTGTTTTTGTTGGGTAGCCAAGTTAGAATTGTTTTGCTTCCTATTTGCGAAACAAGAAATGCAGAATATATAGCATATGAGTTATTATGAAATTTTTTTTCTTTTTAAAGCAACTACGTGAAGCATTGTGTGGCTTCTTGAGTAACCACACCAATTTGTTACAACCAGACATGGTTTGCTCTGTTTTTCATAGACATAATAATACCTCCTTCCCATTTTCATTTTCTTCAAGTTTGAATCTTGGTTTTCGTGTCGGTTTCTTCAAACTCACATTTATTATCCTCTACTGCTCCATCTCATCTTGGAGAATTTCCACCTTGGCTAAAATTGTGTGGTTTTTTGTTGGTGTTTGATATGACTACATAATAAGATTATTTGGAAATATAAACATGTATGGCTAGTGATGATGTAGATAATTTTCTTACACGTTTAAGTCGCAAGCGTGCTAGAGATGAAGAAGAAAATAGGGACAAAATGTCAATTATTCTTGGTACCATTGCATCTATCATTGCTATAGTTGTAGCATGGTATAATGAAACTTATCTAGTCAAAGAGTCTTCACATGATTGGGATCAAGAAAGACGATGGTACATGAACTGTCTGTATAATGGGTGGGAGGTTGACTGTATTGAACAATTACGAGTTAGCAAGAACGCATTTAAGAGTTTATGCACTATTTTGCATGGAAAGGGTGGATTGACTCCAACAAGAAATGTTTCCATTGAAGAGTCTGTGGCTATTTTCTTAAATATACTTGCGCACAACTTGAAGTTTAGGGTCATTGATTTTGAATATTATCTCTCTAAAGAAACAATTAGTCAACAATTTAATAGTGTGTTGCATGCAATGATGAGAATAAGTGAAGAGTACTTGAAACTTCATCCATGTGCTATAGGTGGATCAGAAAGAGACAAGTGGAAGTGGTTTGAGGTAATTCTATAACTAAAGAAAACAATGTTCTTGTAATTACATTAAGAGTATTTGTTTATTTATTTTTTATTTCATGTCATTATAATTGTATGGGGGCACTAGATGGAACTCACATTCTAGTAACAGTGTCTGCTGAGGACAGACCAAGATATCGAAATAGAAAGGGAGATATTTCCACCAATGTTTTAGGATTTTGTGATCCAAATCTAAAATTCATCTATGTACTATCCGGATGGGAGGATTCTGCTTCTGACGCTCGTGTTTTGCCAAATGCCTTAGCCAGGGATACCCAAGTGGTAATTTATCATACTAGTTGTTAATTAAGTACAAACTTAGGTATAAATAACTAATTATTCTTTAAAACTTTTTTGTATTGTAGATAAGTATTATCTTATGGATGCGGGATATGCTAATGGACAAGGTTTTTTGGCACCATACAGAGGAACTAGATATCACATTGATGATGTCTCACCTAACTCTAGCTGTCCAAAGAAAAGAAATCAACCATCTTCTTATATTCGCCCACCAAAGAAAAGAGGTACCCCTAATGTTCTTGCTGATTCAATGGCTAAAATGGCTTCATCGTTCGAACAATTTATCAATGCTACCACACAAAAGCTTGATCCATTAGAAGTATATAATGAAGTTAATACAATTCCATAACTTACTTCAGATGAACAATTGAAGGCATGCACTTGGTTTATAGAAAATGAGAAACAATTTCTGCTGTTGAAGACACCTCCAGTTGAGAGAAAAAATGGAATGGTGTTGATGTTTATTTCACCAAGGGCATAGAACACATATTTCATTCTCATGTTATTTTTATTAATTATTATTTTTTTAATTACAACTACCTTAAACAGTGGTTGGAATGATTGGATTCATTTGTTTTGATTTACTGTTACGCTTATTTTTTTAGTAATATAGATGATTTTCTCTTGATTACAATTTTGAGTAATAACATAGTCGATTATGAATGTTTTTGTTTAAGAGATTTGAATGTTACCTGCTTTACTTTTATCAAATATGTTGTCTTGAACCTCTTGGAAGATCTTAATAATTTGTTGCACGAATACAAAAGAAACGAGTTTGCATGAAAGCTAATGTCAAGTTGATCACTTCTCACTTCTAACAATTGCATGCTTTCTTATTCTTAAGCCTCCTTATTCTCTACAAGTTTCAATTTTAAAATTCCTTTTATGATTATCCAAACAGGGAAAATTGTAATTTCTGTCATTTCCTAAATTCTATATACAAGATATCCAAACACTGGAAATTTGGAATTGACGTAATTTGAAATGATGTAATTACAAATTCCGTCATTTACAAATTCTATGAAAATTAGAATTCCTTCATCCAAACGCACTATTAAAGTGTTTAAGATGGCTCTTGGGATCGAAATCCCCTTTCCATTGGGTGAAGGTGGGCGTAGGCCTTGGTGGAACTGCTTGCTTGATCACGTCAGCGAACAGTTAGAAGTTCACTAGGTCTACTTCTTGGTATATGGCATATTCTAAACCTCCTCCAACCTTAAGGCTTCGAAGTCACTCATTCATAAGTTCTTAATATCCTTCATTTGATAGGACTCGACCCAAATTTCACTTTGGAATCTGTGTCAAACCTTGTGTGTGTCCAACACCTGGCAGGTGCTGGGCACACTTGACCAAATTGCCCTTTAAACTAAAACTCAAAAATCCTTCTAAGGTTTGACTTCTGCCGAAAAATCGGTAGTCTCCCCTATAAATTGCTTGTTTCCCAATAATTTACACTTATACAAAATGCCATCCTTATATCAACAAGCGTTCAGCATGCAAAATGTTAGAGAACACACACAATCCAACAGCAAATCTGTGTGGCCTCAGGCCTTACAGAAATCATACGGCAATATCAAAGCCTACTAATTAATTTAATTTACAAAAATAGAACGGTTATAGTAGGCTATCCTACATAATGGAAGTGGATGAGTGGTGGGTGATGAATGCTCGGTGGTGGTGCTCCGGTACTCGATTACTGTCTGGGGCCGCAAAACATTAAAAGCGTGAGTGGACAAAAGAGAGTTTTGCAAAATATAATATCAACATACTAACCCCGCTGTTAAAACCATTTGAAAAATCATTTAATCCATGTTCTATATTCGTACAAAAATCAAGCAAGCATATTTATATTCATATAACCATTTAAATATGCAATCAATTCATCAAAACTTTTTGAAAACATTGAAAAATAATAATTACTTTCCACCTAGGTTACCCTTCATAAATCTATTAATTCCATGATTTTTCTGTTTATTTCCCACATTATACCGTCAATTCCAAGTGTCACATAAGCGACACCTCCTCGCAGAATTCGAAAACACAAAGTTAATCCGAGCCACAATACTCGCAGAACTCAGGAGACACTTGGTCAACCTGGGCTACATTCCTCATTACTCAAGGTTATCCCTAGGACTCGTGGGGCAACTGTTAAACGTGTGCTGACTCAACCGAAGGCAACTAGGATGTCCGTGGACATCAATATATCCGAAGGCAACAGTTTATTCGAAAGCAACGTTTTGGGTACCTATGGTGGTTTAAAAACCTTTCCTGGAAAATTATAATACTATTTCTCACTCAATCCTTAAATTATGTTACCATTTCCTTTTCTACTTTCCAAGCCATTCACATTTAATCGTACACAAAATTTTATAAAAACATTTGAATTCAAACTCTATGCTTGGAAAGCAAAAATCATAAATAATTCATTCATGATCAATTAATGAAACTTCTATTGTATAAAATTCATTTATAAAACAAACGTCAACTCACTATGCATCCGAGATCTCCTGACCCTTCGAGTCCTTCCTATGGATTTAGTAGAGGCTGAGTATAAATTTAAGCGATTAAAATATTAAATTAATAAAATAGCTCAACCACAAATATTTAATCAAAACCCTGACCCCAGGCCTTAAAGCGCGTGTGAGTAACTTAAGAAAGTTCCTAGGCCCATTTTCAACCGTTCTGACAGTTGGAATGGTCTGAAAAAACCTGAGATTAAATATACGATTAAATTCTTATATTGGTCAACTCGGTCCCTCATGGGGTCCATGACCTCCAATTAATAATCTGAAAGTTCCTATAGGTTCATAAAAATCCAATTAACATATCCTATGAGTTTCGTAAAGATCTGACGGTCCAAAGATATCAATCCCGAATTATGCCTAATATGCGTAAATTTGTTCAACGTCAAACGATAACCAAATTCGAATCCAAGCATACTGTCATGCTTGGAAAGATATGGGGATCATTTTAAGACCAAATAGGCCACCCAACCTTGGCCCACGCTTCGCCAAATGCACCGGCAGTGGCTGGCTGGCTTGAGAAATTATCGGGCAACTAAAATTTCTCAAATCACCCAACAATATCTATACCTACAGAGGCAAATAGGGGAGCAATTTTATAACTGGGCCGACCTCAAATTTGGCCCAAAGGGGCCGCGCTGCCAAAGTAGGACAAAATCTAGGTTTCTAATTGAACACTCACGTCACCAAATTGATCCAAACCAACTATCAAAACAGCTACAACATGAAAAATGGATGAAGAAACATATCTTACTCATCGAATTCCGTTGCCGTAATACTAGAAACGGCGACTGAAAAACAGCAATTTTTCCCCTCATTCCAGTCACTTCACTACTCGAAATTTAGTGGGTCGTGTAGAGGAGGTGGAGAGGAGGGGTTTGCAAGTTACAACGTAGCGTTTGGTGGCCGGACGGAGCCGAAATCTCCGTTGAAATAGGCGGTTTTGTCACCAAAGAGAGAGAGAGAGAGAGAAAGAAGAGAGGGGGAGACACACAGAGAGAGAGAGAAAGAGAGAGAGAGAGAGAGAGAGAGAGAGAAGAGAGAAGGCTGACTGGTTTTTAAAAAATCTAACTTCGAAATATTTGCAGATGGGGCACTGCACTTCCGTTGATTGTAACTTCTTCGTTAAAAGTCCAACTTGAGCCCACTATGTGTCTACGAACTCGTATCGACTCCCTCTAAGCAGCGGTGCTACTCAAATCCCTAAATTCTTTTCCGAACAAAAAGTCAATTTTAAACCCATTAATTTTGGAACGGGATATCACAATCTACCCGTCTTATAAAAATTTCATACCTGTCACTTGAAGGGATAAGGATACTAGGCCCGCATATGCTCCTTGGGTTCCCTAGTGGCCTCCTCCACTGCATGACTCCTCCATAAAACTTTCACGAGTGGAATTTCTCAAGAACATAGTACTTGTATCTTCCAGTCCAAAATTTGAACTGGTTGCTCCACATAACTTAAATCATCCTTTAGTTCTATTAGTTACGACTCCAGAACATGAGAAGGGTCTTAAATATAATTTCGTAACATGGAGACATGAAAGACATCGGGCATCCGAGAAAGTTCCCAAGGTAAGGCAATATAAGCCACTGGGCCAACACATTCCAAGATCTCATATGGTCCAATGTAACGAGGGCTTAGTTTTCTCCGTTTGCCAAATCTCACTCACCTTTCCAAGGCGACAATTTCAAAAACACCCAGTCACCTACTTCAAATTGAAGGTCCTTCATTTTATTGTCTGCATAACTCTTTTGTTGGTCTTGTGCTTCTTTGAGTCTTTCTCTGATCAGTTTCACCTTCTCCTTTGTAGACTCAACATCTTCAGATATTTCCAATCTCTTCTCACCTACTTCATCCCAATAAATTGGAGTCCTACATTGTCTTCCATACAAGGCATCATAGGGCGACATCCCGATGCTTGAGTGGTAGCTATTATTATAGACAAACTCCATAAGAGGTAGTTTATCATCCCAATCTCCCCAAAACTGTAGCGGACAAGCTCTTAACATATGTTCCAAGGTTTGAATCGTTCTTTCCAACTAACCATCCAAAGGCTTCATGTAACTTTGTCCAAAAATGACACGTAAAACAAGGATCTCTGTCTGACATAATAGACACTAGTACCTCATGCAATCTTAAAATTTCAGCAATAAAATTTTTGGCCTGTTTATTCAAAATATAAGTTTCTTTCACCGGTAAGAAATGAGCAGACTTGGTGAGTCGATCCACTATCACCCAAACTCCATCATGATTGTCTTGCGTTTGAGGAAGCTTGAACACAAAGTGCATAGTAATGTGCTCCCCACTTTCACCCAGGAATCGGAAGTGGTTGCAACAACCCAGATGGTTTCTGCCGTTTTGCCTTAGCCTGTTGACAAATCAAACACTTACTAACATATTTGGCTATTTCCTTCTTCATGCTCTCTTAGGGTGCGGTACATTTTTGTGCTACCAGGATGCTTGGCGAAGGCTGAACAGTGGGCCTCCTCAAGAATTTCCCTCTTTAGTGCTTCATCCCCAGGAACATACAATCTTGTTCCCACCATCAAAGCTCCATCATTTCTCTCAAAATAATATGTCCTTGTACCATTCTCAACCTCCAACCTTAACATGCAAATTCACGGATCCTGCATTTGGGCATCAATAATTTGTTCAACCAACGCTAGTCTTACGTGGAGAATAGCAAGTAAAGCTCCCTGATCATCCAAACTTAACCCAACTCTTAACTTCCTTAATTCAACTAACAATGGAAGATACTCCCGTCGGAGATGAGCCAAAGATCCAGACGACTTCTTGCTAAGAGCATCAGCCACAACATTAGCTCTCCTAGGATGATGTTCAATGGTGCAGCCATGGTCCTTTATCAATTCTAACCACCTCCTCTGTCTTAAATTAAATTCCTTATAGGTGAACAAATACTTTAGACTCTTATTTCCGTAAAAATTTGACAAGTCTCCCTGTAAAGATAATCTGCCAAATCTTCAGGGAGAACACCACTGCGGCAAGCTCCAAATCATGCGTAGGATAATTCAATTCATGATTCTTGAGTTTCCTAGAAGCATAGGCGATCACCTTCCATGTTGTATCAATGCACAACCTAACCCCTGTCGTGATGCATCACTATAAACAACAAAACCCCCCACTGTCATCATGAAGTGCCAATACTGGAGCAGTTGTCAACCAGGTTTTGAGTTCATTGAAGCTTTCTTCACACTCATCTGTCCATTCAAACTTAACTCATTTCCTCGTCAAACGAGTGAGGGGTGTCGCTATGGTAGAGAAACCCTCCACAAAAAGACAATAGTACCTGGCCAACCTAAGAAAACTTTGTACCTCCGTGACACTAGTTGGTCACGGCCAGTTTACTATTGCTTCCACTTTTTGGGGATCCATATAGATAGCCTTAGCAGAAATCACGTGCCCCAAGAAACTAATTATGTTTAACCAGAACATACACTTGCTGAACTTTGCATACAATTGTCTCATTCTTAAGGTTCTCAGCACAATTTCCAAGTGCTTCATATATGCCTTTTCACTTTTAGAATACACGAGAATATCGTCTATGAACATAATCACAAAGTGAACCAGGTAATGTCGGAACACTCTGTTCATGAGATCCATAAATGCTGCTGGTGCATTAGTCAGCCCAAAAGGCATCACAAAAAATTCGTAATGGCCATACCTCGTCTGGAAAGTAGTCTTAGGTACGTCATCTTCCTATTCCGCAACTGATGATAGCCTGATCTCAAATGAGTCTTAGAAAAGACCTTAGCATCCTTCAAATGATCGAACAAGTCGTCAATGCGAGGTAACGGATATCGGTTCCGCACTGTGACCTTGTTCAATTGTCTATAATCAATGCACAACTTCATGGTGCCATCCTTCTTCTTGACAAACAAAATGGGTGCACCCCAAGGAGAAAAACTTGGTCGGATGAAACCCTTGTCCACTAGTTTCTACAACTGAGTCTTCAACTCTCACAATTCAGCTGGTGCCTTTGATACAGCGCCTAAGAAATAGGATTTGTTACTGGGACGAGTTCAATAGTAAATTCAATCTCCCGTTCAGGAGGTAATCCAGGAAGATCTTCTAGGAACACATCCGGAAACTCCTATACCACCGGAATATCTTCCAATCGTAATCTATTATCCCGTGTATCAATCACATGAGCCAAGTATCCTGAGCATCATTTTCTAAGTAACTGTCTCGCCATCAAGGCTGAAATGAGGCAAGATGGAAGAACTCTATGCTCCCCATAGAAAGCCACCTCAGGTCGTCCAGGACTACTGAATACGACCTCCTTCCAGAAACAATCAATTGAAGCATGATGCTTGGCTAACCAATCCATACCCAGAATGACGTTTAAATCCACAATATCCAAAGGGATTAAGTCCACCTCCAAGAATACATCTTGTACTAAAACCAATCTATCCTTGCACACCATACCAGCCACAAAAACATCTTCCGTAGGTACAGAAATAACAAGCTCTTCACGCATGGCCATGAGTCTCACATCAGCATTATGGGCAAAACTATATGCAACAAAGGAATGTGTAGCCTCGGGGTTGATCAAAACACATGCAAAAATTCCAAAGACCGATAACATACCTATGGTGACATCTGGCGACCCATGCCTCCTGTTGAGTTATATTATAAACCCGACCCGTTGCTCTGGAACGTCCACCACTCCTCTCTGCTGATTTTGCCCTCTGCCAGCTATACTAGTCTGGGCCCCACTGCTGGATGAGGCTCCCACAATATGAGATGTCCCTAAACTCGGCTCTGTGCACCACTCCCTTGAGCTGGCCCAGCAGTAATCTCTCTACCCTGCAATAACATCGAGCACTCCTTCTGAAAATGCCCCTGCTATCCACAATGATAACACCCCGATGCACCCTACTGACAAGGCCCATTATGATACCTTTGCACAATGCACATTGTGGGCGACTTCTTTCACTGTGTACTGTCTATAACTATCTCCCCGAGCCTCTAACCATACCATTACCAGAACGAAGTACAAAACTGACATGCTGTGTAAATCCCCCACTAGAACTGGCTCCAGCTTGAAAACCTCAATAACTCTGACCGCTAAAAGATCCTGAGTTGAGGCTACCCCTCTTGGATGATCCCTGATTGGGACCACCCGAGTCAAACTGACGTCGACGGGAATCACCGTATCCCCGTACCATCATCTGGCTACTCTCAATCAAAGAAGCAGACATCACAAGATCACCATAATTTACCAAACGCTGAACCACCACGATGTCACAAATGGCTGGCCTCAAACCCTTAGTGAACAACTGGCATTTCTTCCTCTCATCTGCCACCAATGGTGCGCAATACTTGGACAGCTCAATGAATTTATTTTCATACTCCAATAATGTCATGCTACCCTGCTTGACCTGTAAGAACTCCTCCATCTTCATATTCTGATATGCTATAGGGTAGAACATTTCATCAAAAGCAATCCATAACACTTGCATATGATGGCCGACGGATCCTAGTACCGTCTTCTTATTGACTCCCACCAATACCTTACATTCTTGGAAAGGAAGAATGCAGCCAAAACTACTTCGCTTTCCTGCGGAACACCCATTACATCCATGATCCTTTCCATCTACTCAATCCACTCTTCTGCTATAGTTGGGTCACCATCACCATTAAAATCCACTACCCCAATTCTTCTGGCCTGATCCGCATATGTCAAAGATAGATCTCTGGTATGCCCGGTTTGAGACAAGGTCTAGGTCAATAACTCTAAGGTCTGCTAAAAGTTAGGGTCAACTAGTTGGGTAGGCATCACCGGTACTGCCCTTGTTGAATCTCTCATAACTGACTGCTCGACATAGGATAATTATTCGGCTTAGGAGGGGCATCCTGTCCACGAAGTCGGGACAACTGACGAGTCCCCCTACGAGTACCACCACGCTTAGGGCCCATGATTCTATTGCAAGAAACATGAATTCATCAATACAGGAATGCACACAAGGTGCGAAGTGTACATGAATTTAATTTAATGCTCTGATACCAAGTTGACAAGACCCGACCCAATTCCACTTTGGAATCTGTGCCGAACCCTGTGCGTGTCCAACACCTGGCAGGTGCTAGGCATACTTGACCAAATTTCCCTTTAAAGTAAAACTCAAAAATTCTTTTAAGGTTTGACTTCTACCGAAAAATCGGTACAGTCTCCCCTATAAATTACTCGTTTCTCAATAATTTACACTTGTACAAAATGCCATCCTTATATCCACAAGCGTTCAGCATGCAAATCTGTGTAGCTTCAGGCCTTACAGAAATCATACGGCAATATCAGAGCCTACTAATTAATTTAATTTACAAAAATAGAATGGTTACAGTAGGATATTCTACATAATGGAAGTGGATGAGTGGTGGGTGATGAATGCCCTGTGGTGGTGCTCCGGTACTCGATTACTGCCCGGGGGCGCAAAACATTAAAAGCGTGAGTGGACAAAAGAAAGTTTTGCAAAATTTAATATCAACATACTAACCCCACTGCTAAAACCATTTGAAAATTCATTTAATCCATGTTCTATATTAGTACAAAAATCAAGCATGCATATTTATATTCATATAGTCATTCATACATTCAATCAATTCATCAAAACCATTCGAAAGTATTGAAAAAATAATAATTCCTTTCCACCTAGGTGGACCCTTCATAATTCCATGATTTTTCTATTTGTTTCCCACATTATACCGTCAATTCCAAGTGTCATCACCTCCTCGCAGAACCCAGAAACACAAAGTTAACCTGAGCCGCATTCCTTGAAGAACTCATGAGACACTTGGTCAACCTGAGCCGCATTTTTCGCTCCTCACGGTCCGGATATCCCTAGGACTCGTGGGGCAACTGTCAAACATGCGCTGACTCAACCGAAGGCAACTACGATGTCTGTGGACATCAATATATCCAAAGGCAACAGTTTACTTGAATGCAACATTTTGAGTACCTATGGTGGTTTAAAAACCTTTCCTGAAAAATTATAATACTATTTCTCACCTAATTCTTAAATCATGTTACCGTTTCCTTTTCCACTTTCCAAGCCATTCACATTTAATCGTAAACAAAATTTTATAAAAATATTTGAATTCAAACGGTATGTTGGGAAAGAAAAACCATAAATAATTCATTCATGATCAATTAATAAACTTTTACTGCGTAAAATTCATTTATAAAACAAACATCCACTCACTGTGCGTCCAAGCTCACCTGACCCTTTGAGGGTCCTTCCTGCGGATTTGGTGGAGCTTGAGTACATATTTAAGCGATTAAAATATTTAATTAATTAAATAGCTCAACCACAAATATTTCATCAAAAGCCTGACCCCCGCCCTTAAAGTGCGTGTGCGTAACTTAAGAAAGTTCCTAGGCCCATTTTCAATAGTTCTGACAGTTGGAATGGTCTGAACAAATTCGAGATTAAATATACGATTAAATTCTTATATTGGTCAACTCGGCCCCACGTGGGGTCCACAACCTCCGATTAATAATTCAAAAGTTCCTATAGATTCACAAAAATCCAATTAACATATCCTATGAGTTTCGGCAAGATCCAACAGTCCAAATATATCGATCACGAATTATGCCTAAATTACGTAAATTCGTTCAACTGTCAAATAATAACCATCGAATCCGAGCATACCGTCGTGCTCGGGACGACATGGGGATCATTTTAGGACCAAATGCGCCACCCAACCTTAGCCCACACACCGGTAGCCCATGGGTGGGTTGTGAAATTTCTAGCGACAGAAATTTTTCAAATCACCCAACAATATATATACCTACATGATCAGGGCAACTAAGGGAGCAACTTTTATAACTAGGCCGATCTCCAATTTGGCCGAGAAGTGGTCGGAAAACACTGCCAAAGTCAGACAAAATCCAAGTTTCCAATTGAACACTCACGGCTCCAAATCGATCCAAACCAACTATCAAAATAGCTAGAACACGAAAAATCAATGAAGAAGCATACCTCACTCGTTCCAGTCACGAAAAATAGCTAGGCGACGAAAAAATTGCTATTTTTTCCCTCGTTCCAGTCACTTCACGACTAGAAATCGGGTTTGTAAATTTAGTGGGTCGTGAATAGGAGGTGGAAAGGAGAGTTTTGCAAGTTACAACGTTGTGTTTGGTAGCCGGACGGCGGAATCGCAATCGAAAGTGGCGGTTTCTTTGCCGGAGAAAAAGATAGGAGAGAGAAGTCGGGAGGGAGGGGGGAGAGAGAGAGAGACAGAGAGAGAGACAGAGAGAGAGAGACAGAGAGAGAGAAAGATGGTTGACTGGTTTTTAAAAAATCTGACTTCTAAATATTTACAGTTGTGCCACTACATTTCCGTTGATCGTAACTTCTTCGTTAAAACTCCAATTTGAGCCCAATACATGTCTACGAAATCATATCGACGTGCTCTATGTAACAGTGCTACTCAAATCCCCAAATTCTTCCCAGAACAAAAAGGCAATTTTAAACCCATTAGAATACTATCACGGTAAAATTGTCTTTTACTTGAATAATTTAAGAATTGAATATTAATTTAGGAATGGGATATCACATCATTCTTATTGCTTATGGTTCTGGCTAAGGAAAGCTTTGGTGTCAGCGTCGCTGGTCAACTTCCTTACTGTTGATGGAGTTTGTTCTCTTTGGTTGGCCTGCCGACGCGGCGTATTAGAGGATTGGGCTTGTGAAGGGTCTTTTGCCACATGTGATTTGGAATTTGTTCTTCTTATTCGGGTAGGCGAGTGTCTTCCTTCACGATCCCTACACGGCGAGCTCCGAAGTTGATCTCCTTGCAGGCCTAACCTCGAGTGGATGCTTCCTTGCTGACCAAGGCGAGCACGGATATTGGATTGTGCCCCAAGGCTTGAATGCACATTAGTATGTGGGCGTAGTCTTAAACCAATGCTCATCCTGCTTTGGTCAGATGCCCGTGACATGCCCGCATGCTGATCAACATGGCCACATCCTCTTTCTTGCCTACCGGTCCTTGCTTAATCTCTTTGGGAACTCTCAAGCTGTCTGCCTACGCGTTCACTCATCTTCTTCTCCTCAGCTTCGAATCTCGATCTAATGATGAATCAAACAAATAAATGCCCTTATATATATTTATATACAATGAATACAACTCTTTAACATTGGAGAGCCAAAACTAGGGTTTCGTAGATTGTGGTTGTTGGGCAATAGGGCGTCTTGGGTGGCTTGTAGTCGTCTTCCTAGTGAAACATAGATCTCGTGTAGCCTTTCCTTGCCTTTCTCTGTGTTGTTTTAGCTGGTGGGCTCTTTTGGTGCGGCATAGGGCTGGTAGTTTTCTTTCGTTTTGGATCTCTATTTTGGAGCATGGAGGTCGATGACATCGAGCAATTGTGTGGCAAACAACTATTTCTCCCTGATCGAGACTGGTTGAGGTGGTGATCAGTAATTCCGCAGGCTCTAATCGTCTTGTTGGCTTATCCTATAATCCAATGGCTAGGGCTTTGCCTAGCCAAGAGGCTATTTGGGATCTGTTTGTTAAGACAATTGTAGTGTTGTTGAGGAGGGAGAGGGGCTCGGATGATGTCTGTGTTAAAGAAATTGTGTCTCATCGTTAATGGGTGAGTGTAAGGGATGGTGCTGGCATATGGGCTCTTGATATTAGTATGAGATTTTCTAGCAAACGAAGACTCTGTAATGATGATACTCCTAATAAGGCAGAGGAGACCACCCTCAATGGGTCTCCTTGGGATCACCATTAGTGTTCAGTTGGAAAAATGGGTTTGGCATTTGACGAACGTTTTGTAACTTGAAGTTTTCTTCTTTAGGAAAAAAAGCTGTTGTGGGACCAAGTTGGGTCACGAGGTAGTTCTTATTTATTTTGTGTTTTGTTTATGTGGCTGTTCATGTTGGTGTTCATTTGGTTTTGACCCATTGCATGTTGAACAAATTTCACGTTGTACAAAGGATTATGTTTACATAGGAATCCTTCTTTGAATGAACCTTAAAGGCGTTGGTGTGCTCTTTCGATGGGTTTTCTTTTAGCTTAAGTTTGTTTTTTTTTTTTTTTTTTGGGTTGGTGTTGTGTTCCCGTGGACTGTTCCTTTGGTTCTGGCCCATTGCATGCTAAACAAATCTCACGCTGTACAAAGGACTATGTTTACAAAGGAGGCCATCTTTGACAGAACCTGAGAGGCGTTGGTGTACTCTTTCGATGGGTTTCTCTTAACTTGTGTTTGTTGGTATTTGTTTTAGAGGTGACTGTTCTGTGTTTCTGCTTTTGTTTAGATTCTTTTGTTAGTTTGTTACATGTGTGGTACTCTTTCCTCGCTCGCGGTTTTTCCCATGTGATTTTCATGAGAATGTTTTAATGAGGCTACTGTTAACATGTTGGTTCTTATGTATTGTTCTTGAGATATTAATGGAATTTATATTCCTTTAAAAAAATAAAAAAAATAAAAACCCTTTTGACCCTTTAGCCCATACCTAATAATATATATTTAACTAGTAGAACTAATATGTTAATTTAATAATAGTTCATATAAATTAATAAAATATATTATTTTAATTGTTGAATCCTTGTCGTACTTGTATTCTAGTTTTTAGAAATTTGACGTGTCGACGTATTGTACTATATCGTATCGACTTACCTGTATCCATATCAATGCAAAATAGACTCCAAACCATGCTAAATTAATAAACTTGCTAATAAAAACATGTTCCCTTGATAATATCCTTCCACACTCCCTCTCTCCTCATGTGTGGAAGGATATTATCATATATGGGGGAGAAAAAGGCGGTGGTGATTCATAATTATTTTGTTGTCATAAGCGGTTCAGAGGAGCTTGACCCTTATGTATTGCTTGAAAAACATACAGACGCATGGACATATCATATATGGGGCTATTGATCCTAATAGTAGAACTGTAACGTTACTTGACATTGCTCGTAAATATGCTCTTTTGATGCATTCAAGTTGGATTCCTAGAAGGACGATTATTCTCAATAATGAGTGGCTAGAAATGAAACAACAAAAACATTAAATTAACCACCAAAGTTTTGAAAGTTTAATAATAAAAATCACTCACATAAAAGCAAAACTTGGGAACAAGTCATAGCCTTGCAACAACAATGAGCACGCAAGGGAAATAAAGGAGCACCCAAAGGTCATAAAATTGAGAGCAAATAAGTAGATGAACACAATATTATCGGTAAATAATGATTATAGCAAGTCCGATTTAGATGAACTTCTGTAAAGATGATTTTTAAATAAAGAACTAAAATAATGAATGATACAAAATATGAAATTAAAAGTTGTAATATGCCAAAACAAGTGATTAGCATCGTATTAACGTACTATTTGGTTATTCGCATTGTGAAAACACATAATGTTACTAAATAAATGAAAAGTTTTTTTTAAATCACAAATGGTCATTGAGGTTTGTGAAATTATCACCTTTGGTCATTTATGTTTTTTGTGATATTATTGGTCCTTTATGTTATAACTCACACATCAATTTGGTCATACTGTTAGGTTTCATCATTCTGTTAAAATAATGACGTGGCACATATGTGGTACCACGTGGATCTAAATAAAAAATTTATTTAAAAAATAGTTTCATATTTAAAATCTAAACAAAATGCTTTTAAAAAATAGTTTTTTTTAAAAGTTGAAGGTCCCTCTGCAACTTCCCATCCAACTCATTCCGCTCCGTCTCTCTCCACCTCTGCCCTATCTCTCTCCCCCGCTGCCCTCTCTCTTTGTGCTTTCCCTCTCTCTATTTTTTTTCCCTGCCCACAACCCGATCACCCCCATCTCCACCGCCCAACCCCACCCTCTCCCTCTAGTCCGAGTGAACTTACAAAACGATGAACTTGAGTTCTAGGTAAGAAATAATTTTATATTTACTAATATGAGTTTATTAAATTTCTCAAAAAATTGGGTTTTGTTATTAAGGGGCAAAGACTCATTGGGTAACCCAAAGTTTGGGTTGTTGAAGCCTTCAAGCATGGTTTTGTTCACAAAAGATTGGAACGCAATGTGTTGGGTTGAGCACTAAAAGTCGAAGAATGTCGAAAATGGGATGCGAAGCAGTGGCAGAGCCAGAGCTAGAAATTCTATCAAGGATGGTCAACTTTAAATTACAATAAACTTAGTTTTTATAGAAAAATATATATAAGAATTCATTATAATGATTAAATTTCAATATCACAAATTTAATATCTTAGTAAGTATAACCCAAATTCTAGCAACCTTAATGAAAGAGTATCAAAAGTTGATTTTAGATAGAATGAGAAAATCAAATAAAATCCATGACACACATATATAAATATCATATGAAGACATGAAAAAATATATATATAGATCATATTCATGTTCATTGTGGACAATTTATATTTGTGAGAAAGGTCAATAGTAAGTATAGCTATAAAACAACTTGGATAACATAGATATATATATTATTTTCAAAATGTTGAGAAGGGTCAAGTGACCCTCGTGGGCCTTAATTGGCTCCTCCAATGATGGGAAGAGAGAGAGAGAGAGAGAGAGAGAGAGAGAGAGAGAGAGAGAGGAAGAGAGAGGAAAAGGAGGGAGAGAGAGGCAGAGAGTGGGTTGGGGAGGTGGGGCTGCCGTTGGGTCGAGGGTAAGCTCGAAAATAAGGTTGGGGAAGGGTTGGTTGTGGCTGGGGATAGGGGTGGGGGTGGGGTGTGGGTGGAGGGATGAATGTAGGTTTTGTTATTATTATTTATTTTATATTTAATAAATTTAAAATTTGATGTTTTAATCTTAATTTTTAAAATGGATTTTTTGTTTTAAATGATTATCTTTTATTTAAAAATATGTGGCTCTATATTATTGGATGTGTGAGCTCCATATATTGGCATTGTTGTGCTATGAAAATAATCGCTGTCAGATTTGCTGTGAGAGAAATCAGCTATGAGAGAAAGCAGTTTGGTGTTTGGTAAAATTTTTGTTAAAAGTATTGTTGGTTTTGATTTTACGCATAATCAGAAAATGATTGCCGCATAATCATTAAACCCAGCGCATCTTCGAAACTGATTCCTGCATAATTATAACATGAAAGCACCTCACAACAATTTTTAACAATAAGTGATTTTTTCACAGTTTACCAAACAGGTTGGGCTTCTCAAAATTTTTAAAAAATCACTTATCACTCCAAATAAGCAATGCCAAATGGGCACTTAGGGCCAGTTTGGCATTGCTGTATTGTGAAAATAATCGATGTCAGGTTTGCTGTGAGAGAAAATAGTTTGGGGTTTGGTAAAATTTTTGTCAAAAGTGTTGTTGGTATTGATTTTACGTGTAATTAGAAAATGATTGCCGCATAATCATTAAACCCAGCACCTCTTCAAAACTGATTTCTACAAAATCAGAAAATGAAAGCACCTCATTAGCTGTTTTCCCTTATAGCTTTCTCTCACTGCAATTTTTAATAATAAGTGATTTTTTCACAATTTATCAAACGGGTTGGACTTCTCAAAATTTTTAAAAAATCACTGATCACCCTAAATAAGCAATGCCAAACTGACACTTAATAGAAAATTTGACAAAACTTAATGGCAGGGACCAAATTAATGTGTGGTGTGCAACATAAAAAATTAATAATGTCAGGAAAAAAAAAACATAAAGGATCAAAGTTGATAATTTTGCGAATCTCAAAGACCATTTGTGATAAAAATTCTAAATAAAATTATAGGATCGTCATTCTTAATGAATTGTCAACTTGTAAATGTAATTAATTAATGAAAGTATCTTATAAAATTATTAGTAAATGGTGAGTTAATAGATTCTTGATTTTGAAACTTTTGTTGTCCATGTCAGAAGAAGAGTAATTTATTAGGCATAAGAACGAACGGTGAACGCTGCAGTTTACAATGCTAAAACTTCTAAAAAGCTTTTCTTCTTTCTCCTATCTTTTCCAATTTCAATCTCTCTGTCCTTTTTATGTAACAAGCACAGGCTTTCTATCTTTGGTAACTAAACAACAACAATTCTATGATGCAACCGTTCAAAGCCGTTAACTCCACCCTCTAACACCACCTAGGGTTTCCTTTTTTAGTATTTCAGGCCTGTTTCTCGTTCTGTCTCTCTCTCTGAGTCACTCGCTTTCTCTTACTCTTGAGTCCTTGGAATTTAGCACGGACTGCCCGAGTTTCTCTAGGGCGTTCGTGAGGTTTCTTTGGATATTTAATTTGGGTAGATGCTCGGAAAGTTGCAATTTTGCGTCTTGAAGTAGGAGCTCTGGATTTGCTCATGAATTTCAGTGTAATTTGGCTTTATTTCGGCAGTTTTTGTCATATACAGGTATAAATACACACATAGAGAGAGCCTCACATATTTGTGAGCAGCAGAAAAGCCGAATCTGAAGGGGTTTCTGTGTTGTTGCTGATTGAAAGCTTTGGCGTTTTGCTTCAGCAATTTTCGGCGGTTTCAGCGTCGGCAGAGTTGATATTATCGCTTTGAGGTCAGTTTCTGTGATTTCTTTTATTGCTATTTATAGAAAGCTGAGTGAAGTAATTGTTAAAGCTCAATTTCACGTGGTTGTGGTTGGGGAGTGATTGAATGTTGAATAATATTGTCTTTTTTCCATTTGGGGATAAATTGAGAAATGTAATTTTGTGTTGTGGGGAGTGCAGGTTTTCTTTGCTGATTGAGTGGACAGAGTTTTAGTGTTTTGTTGTTGAATTGGGGTTTTTATTTTGGTCCTAGAGCTCTTGGATTTGCTTGTCGAAAGTGGAAGGCCAGTTAAATGATGAACGCTGAAAGTGGTCTGCCTGTAGAGGAAGATGATTGGGGAAGAAGGATTGTTTTGAGCAGCAGTTATTTGGTGGAGCAATAACAGTGGTCAATTTTATCTGGAAGTGGATTTTAACCTGAATATGGAATACCCCTTTTCACCTAAAGAGAAAGGGAGTGATCATTGGGCATCTTCCAGAGCTCAGGTGGAGAATTTGGGATCACTTGATGTTGGAACAAGGAACTCGATTTCAGAGGATATGTTTAATAACATTTCTGAGCTTATGAATTTTGATACTTATGCTGGATGGTGCAGTCCAGCAGCAATGGATCAGATTTCAGCCTCTTTTGGCGTGCCATCATGTCCATCAGTGACCTATGCGCCTTTGGACGCCTTGAACTTTGCAGAACAGAATGGTGAGGCATTGCCTGGGACCGAAGGTGGCGAAACTTTTAATGTGGGGGGAAGTTCTTTCAGTTGTGAAGACAAAATTGTGTTTCAGCAAATGGACACCCCCCAATTTGGGGTTTCAACTGATTCCCACGATGCTAATGACTTGGCTGCCAAGCTAAATAATGGTTCTTTTCAACAGAATAATGTCATGGATGTGGGGAAATATATGATCTCTAGGCCACCTGGATTGTCACTTAATGAGAAAATGCTTAAGGCACTGTCGTTGTTTAAAGAGTCTTCTGGTGGGGGTATTTTGGCGCAATTATGGGTTCCCGTGAAGTATGGTGATCACTACTTGTTAAGCACTTGTGAGCAACCCTATTTGCTTGACCATATTCTTGCAGGGTATCGTGAAGTGTCAAGGACGTTTACATTCCCTGCAGAAGAAAAACAGGGTTCTATCCTGGGCCTTCCTGGGCGTGTATTTGTCTCCAAAGTTCCAGAGTGGACTTCAGATGTTAGTTATTACAATAAGGCTGAGTACCTGCGGGTGGATCATGCAGTTAATCATCAAGTCCGTGGATCAATTGCCTTACCAGTTTTCAATTTTGACTCAGAAATGTCATGCTGTGCTGTGTTGGAGCTTGTCAGTACAAAAGAGAAACCCAATTTTGATACAGAGATGGAAATAGTTTGCAATGCACTACAGGTCAGTTTCTCTATCCATGTGTATGCAACAAGAAATCTTCTCTCTCTCTGCCTCCCTTCTTCTTTGGTAATGGTAAATCCATACACACAGGGGCCATATGTAACTGATTGATCCGAATCCTTTTTTTTCTTTTTCTTTTTTTCTTTTTTGTGTGTGTGTTTTGTGCCTCTTTATCCAAACTTTGTAGGTTCAAATTTGTAAAATTAGTAGATGTTGGGAAAAAAAATTTGGTATAAGATCTTCCCACAAGTTCCCTAAAGGGTCATAGAAACCGTTCAACCCACTAAGGGGAGTGAAGGAAAAACTTCTGGTTAAAAGTTGTTCCCATTTTTTACTTTCTATTGCATGCATGGTGTTAGGTTCTCAGGAAAAGATATCGAAGCATTAGATAAGAGTCCAAATGTGTTTTTAGGATCTGTATGTTGTTTTTACGTCTTATTTCATTTTTAGATGCCAAATATTATCCAATAGTTGGAAAGTTGATATACCTCTCGATTTTAATCGTCATGCTAGTATGGGTATTTATATTAATCAAAACAATAAATACTAGGGTAGGAATGTGCAGAATTTGTTTCACTTCATTTTCCATTGGAACTGCGTCAATTGTTGTTAGACTACCTAAGACACCTCCAGATTTCTGCACAGGTATCTTAATGCTTATGATGCAGCACCATTACTAATTCTTGTGAGGGTGCTTCCCAAGATCCTGTACAAATTGCATGACCTATATGCTTTACATGTATTATTGTTATTGTGAATATTAAGTATGACAATGAAATCTATTTTGATGACAATTTTTTGCAGGCTGTGAATTTGAGGACCACGGTGCCTCCTCGACTTCTTCCCCAGGTACAAGCAGAATATTGTTTCTTGCCCATTTGTCAAAATCTTATCTCCATTACAACCCAAAGAAAAATAAATTTTTTTTTGAGGAAGCAAAAATTGTAGTATTGTTTTCCTTGTTAAAATTTTCTGCACTTCTTACAAGGTAATCTATTGCTTGCAGTGCCTCTCAATGAACCAAAGAGCTGCTTTAACTGAAATAACTGATGTCTTACGAGCTGTTTGCCATGCACATATATTGCCATTGGCTCTGACCTGGATTCCTTGTTGCTACTCTGAGGGTGATGACGATGAAATTAGAAGAGTACGTGTCAGAGGGGGTATTACAAATTCAAATGAGAAATCCATTCTATGCATTGAGGAAACAGCTTGTTATGTAAATGATAGAACGATGCAAGGCTTTGTGCATGCATGTGTAGAACATCATCTTGAGGAAGGGGAAGGAATTGCTGGGAAAGCACTTCAATCAAATCATCCCTTCTTCCTTCATGATGTTAAGGTGTATGATATTTATGAATATCCACTCGTTCATCATGCACGCAAGTATGGTTTGAATGCCGCTGTTGCAATCAGGCTAAGGAGCACCTACACTGGTGATGATGACTATATATTAGAGTTTTTTCTCCCTGTCAACGTGAAGGGGAGCTCAGAACAGCAACTTTTGTTAAACAACCTTTCGGGTACCATGCAGAAAATGTGTAAGAGTTTAAGGACAGTTTCAGATGCAGAATTAGCTGGGGTACAAGGCTCCAACACTGGGGTTCAGAAAGGGCCGATCCCCAATAGCCCACAACAGAGAAATTCTCAGACAACATCATCAGATAGTGAATTGAATTCAATTGAGAATATGCCCTCCGATGTATTTAATAGAAGAAATGGGGGAATCAAAGCAGAGAATCCCCGTGAACAGGTATTGCTTTCATAAAAGAACATTATTAGATAATACACCTGTCTCAGTTTCTTCAGAGAACTTTATAATTTTTGTAATGTGAAGCAATGACGGCATATCTGTATGTCTCATTGTGTTTTTGTTAGTTACTGGCACAAGTTTCTTGGGTGGGGAGGTTGGTTTGTTTTTACTGTCTCTGGTGTGTAGTTTGATAGTTAATATGGCTATTTTTTCTTTTCTTTGTCCTGTATGTCTGCGTTTCTTGTGTGATTGTGTTTTAGTTACGCTTGATTTGAGATTTGGGATACCTGAATATTGTATTTCTGATAAACAAAATTTGGAATACCTGGTGTCTTAGTAGAGGTGAAATTGGAAAATATATTGAAAAAGGAAGGTTGAAGAGAGAAAGGAGGAAGTTTACTGTCCATTTATGCTTGGAGTTTTATTGTAAAAATTCTAAGGATGTAGTTTGAAATAACTCTCAATGGCTGAAATACGCAAGCATTGTAGAACCAAGAAACCATAAGGTTGTTATCCCCCTTTTAATAAGATTGCTGTATTTAAATTTACTGTCTGAAATAAATTCTTGAGAGTCTGGAAGGTGTAATACGAAGATAATTATCTTTTTGGTACCTTTAAGGGTTTGGGATTCTGGCTTGACCATTGTAAGTGTAGTTTAGTCTCCACTCTGATAATAGGTAATACATTTATGTGGAAGCCTTCCTTGAGGCACACCTCGTCATCATACTCTCTTTCAGACAGGAATTATTATTACTGTTGCTGTGAAGAGTATACAAATATAAGATTGATCGAACTTTCTAGACTAGGTCATTTATGATCGCATTATCCTTATGTCTCTTACTTCTGGCTCACCTTAAAGAAATCTGAAATTAAATATCTCCATGCAAATGCTTTCTTAAATATGGAAGCACTGCCAAGGGTTATCTATGCTTACCTGGAAAGTTATGTTGCAATATTATAAACTTTTGCTGCTGGCTCTTCACCTGGGGAATGTAGTTGGGGGAATGACTGCTTATATGCATTGTAGGCACCTGGATCAAGAAGGCAGATGGAGAAAAAGCGAAGTACAGCGGAGAAAAATGTGAGCTTGAGTGTTCTACAGCAATACTTCTCTGGAAGTCTCAAGGATGCTGCTAAGAGCATTGGGGGTGAGACTTCATCTCTTTTGTGTCTCATATATAAGTAGAATGAATCTACTTATTGTGGGATTTGATACTTTAATAGCTAAGCATAAAAGCAGATTATAAATATTCTAGAATCCATCTGAGAATTTATCTTTAGGAATTCATTAAAAAACATAATTTTTTAAATAATTATTAATTTATATGCAATAAGGTACAGATGGAGCCTATGTTTCTTTCATTCATGCTTTCTTCTAGAATCTTATATCTCCTATATGCTAATGTCTAGTCAGACCCTATATAGAAAAGATTCATCTGGTGCTTCACTTAATGATATAACATTGGGTTGAACAATACTGAAAATGCATGCCATAAACAGTAGAGAGATGGATAAATGAAACATTAGAGAGAGAGAGAGAGAGAGAGAGAGAGAGAGAGAGGTCACTCTTAGAAAAGATTCATCTGAGATATATATATTATTTTCTCAACAGTCTTGACAATAGTTTAATGCCAAGTTTTTTTGTATACAAGTGATATTGGGGGAGGGGGAATCGAACCTAGGACCTTGGGTGCAGGGGTAAATGCTCATAATCACTTGAGCTACAAGCCCCTTGCTTGATGGTAAGTTAAACAGTAGTGAAAATGCATGCCATAAACTTATCCTGTCTTTTTACTTGTATAGATATAAATTTTTCTCTTACTAAATTGGTTTAATATATGATGTATATCTTAAATTTCTCTAGGAAAACTGGATATTTATCTGATAGTGTTCCAAGTGTTAAAATTATAATTTCTAACCAAGTGTTAAAATTATAATTTCTAAGGATCTTCATGTTTATGAAGTATTGGCTATTGATCAGGGTGTATGTTATCTGTATTTAATATTGATATTTGCATCCTAGTAAAAAAAAGATGTATGTATTTGGATATGAAGCAGTTATACCTCTCTTATCTATCTATGCCAAGTACCTGAGAGAAATTTAGTAATATTCATTTGCAAAACCTTACTTTCAACTCGTCATGCAAATTATCATTTTATTATTAAGTATAATTCTTGCAAATCTATTTGAAATGATTTCTAAAATTAATTTTATTTATTTATTTTGGTAGTCTGCCCCACTACGCTAAAGAGGATCTGCAGACAACATGGGATCTCTAGATGGCCATCTCGTAAAATAAATAAGGTGAACCGTTCATTGAAGAAAATACAAACTGTGCTTGATTCTGTTCAGGGGGTTGAGGGAGGATTGAAGTATGACCCAAGTACTGGTGGGTTTGTAGCAACAGGGTCCATCATCCAAGAATTTGATGCTCAGAAAAGTCGTTTATTCCCTGAGAAGAGCCTGCCTGTTCAAAATTCTGAGCTAGTTACCCAAGATCCAGTTCCAGTACCTTCAGTGTCTTGCAATACTGGTGAGAGTTTGGCAATTAAGTTGGAAGAGGGTGGGTGTTGTATTCCAACTTCTCACGAGGAAGGGGTAAAGAAACAGAATATTCTTCTTATGCCTCAAAGGGACTCCAAGCCAATTGCAATAGAAGGAAATAAATGGGGTCACAGCAAGAACAGTCTAAAATTAGAGAATTCTGACTGTCACTTTGTGTCCCAAAGCTCAAGCTCCTTGGCTGCTGCTGATGATATGGACACGGGAGTCGACGGGGATGATGGGATTGTCGAATATAACCAGCATACTTCTTCGAGCATGACGGATTCAACAAATTGCTCTGGTTCAACTCTGCGCTCATCAAGTTCTCAGAGCTTTGAGGAGCAAAAGCAACCAAACATGAACGCAAGCAGCATTGAGAATGGGTCAAAAATAATTGTGAAAGCTACTTATAAAGAAGATACGATCAGGTTCAAGTTTGACCCTTCTGTTGGGTGCTTTCAACTGTATGAAGAGGTTGCAAAGAGGCTGAAGTTGCAAAATGGGACATTCCAGCTCAAGTATTTGGACGATGAAGAGGAATGGGTGATGCTAGTGAGCGATGCAGATTTGCGGGAGTGCCTTGAAATATTGGATGACATTGGGACACGTAGTGTGAAGTTCATGGTACGTGATACACCTTTTGGTGTCGGTAGTTCTGGCAGTAGCAATTGTTTCTTGGCAGGGGGCTTATAACAGATGGAGGTTACTCAACTCTAGGGTAAATTTTGAGTCTGCTTCTATAGTATTTTAGGCTTTCTTTCACTAGCTTTATGGGTTTTACTTCATACGAGGTTTTACTTCATATGAGGTCATGTACTTCCATAGTGGTGAGAGGGGAGGGTGCATGGGATATCTGTCTCTTTTGCCTATTTCCTTTCCAATATTAGTTCACTTCAACACACACAATGGAAATCACTGTCTTCTGGCTCGGCTGCTTCGGTAGTCCGTTAAGAAGTACAGCTTTCTGGTGTGCATGGTTGCCAATGTAAAAGTTCCGAAGTAGGCCAAGAGAAGATATGACCTATATAATATAAAACCCATGCATGTTATAATAAGCTGTGTATATGTCATAGTGGATGTGGTCATAGAAAGGTTAGGGGAGTGCCTTAATCCCCAGTCTGTATAGTCTCTATAAATGTATCAACTTGAAAACAATAGAATTACGACTTGAAATTGTTTATCTTTGAATCAGTACATTCTTAGGAGAAAGTAATGTTTATAATTTAGCGAGCACGTGGTTGACGACAATTTTTTTTTTTTCCCAAATAAAATGTCCGCTTGAACAATGTGTACTTTTTGAAATTTTAATTTCCAAATCATGTTAAACTACATACCATGTCTCGTAAATTTGATGAAGCTAGTACCATTTTTTCTCCTTTCCAGAGCTTATTTATAATCATATGTGTGACTATTTTTGGCATTAATCACACTTTGTATTCTTGAAGTTTCGGTAAAATTTCACTTTTGGCCCTAAGGCCATTTCCAACCATGTTGGGGCTAAATTCAAATTTCCATCCTCCAAAATATAACCATTCATGTATTTTCAAGACTCAAAATTTTTTTTCTTCCAACCTTGCAAACTCATAATTTGAGTCCTCAACTTTATTAAATTGTTTAAGAATAATTAATCCCTAAAATTTTTTTCTCGTTAATTTTTCTTGACATTATTTTTGTGATTTAATATTCTAAACATTTTTACCTAAAAAAATTAAAATTCCAAAACATAATTGAATTTCACTTAAAAATAAAAACAAGTGCAACAACATTTTATTTCATGGACTTTGAAAGTAAAAACAAGTAGCACACGATTTATATTAAAAACAATGGAACCAAATAACTTATTTGATTAGTTGCAATGCGGTCACAACATATCATCCCAATTATAGCCCCTGGAACTGCTACTTTTGCGTATGCCCGGAATAATTCGAACCCTTCATTGAAACCATTGCCATAACGTCTTCCATTTTTACTTTTACTTTTACTTCATTGGATTCCTTTATCCTTATTCAATAATGTTCTGAACTTTCGCCCACCTCCACTTGTGTTCTTCAATTATCTTCTAAACCCTTTCTCATCTCCTATTGATTTGTTTCAATCATATTCTGAACCATTGCTCATCTTTGTCCATCTCACTTTATTAGATTCCCTTATCTTGCCCTATATTCATTCAATTATTTTTTGAACCATTTCTCATCTCTTATTGTCTTGTTTCAATCATCTTCTAAACCATTGCTCATCTTTGTCCATCTCACTTTATTGGATTCCCTTATCTTTCCGTATCTTTTCCTATTTTTTCCTATCTTCATTGAATTATTTTCAAACATGTAGGTCATCTCAGTCTCTTGTCTATTTAAGAAGTGTTATTCTACCCAATTGACCACACAATCTTCTTCAATCTCATTCTCCTTCTTACAATGAATTCACGTAGGAAGGCTATACAAAATTTCTCCAATGATGATTCTGATGATGATGACCTTCATCAATAGAGGGTTGCAATGGCCGTTCAACACCATACGTTTTTGTTGGAGCAATATGCTCAACAATCCCAACATGGTGGTTCTATTGTAGGTCGTGAATACAAGAATAGGAAAAGAGAAAAACATCATAAGAGTCTCATGGAAGACTGCTTCTGTGAAAAACCACTTTATCCCCTGGTGGATTTTTGCAGGCGGTTCCGCATGAGAAGAGAGTTTTTCTATCACATCTTGGATGATGTTGTTGTACATGAGCCATACTTTACCCAGAAGACAGACGCTTGTGGACGATAAAGTCTATCCCCAGAGCAGAAGCTAACAGCCGTTTTTCAAATGCTCACATATAGATGCTCGGCATACTCCACCGATGAGTACTATAGATTGGGTGAATTTACAGCCCTTGAATGTTTGCAAAAGTTTTGTTTCGTTATTGAAGCCAGGTATGGCCAGTGGTACCTCCGTTCCCCAAATCCGGCCGACCTATACAGGCTCTTGCATAAGGTTAGTCGTAGAGGATTCCCAGGCATGTTAGGCAGTCTTGACTGCATGCATTGGGAATGGAAGAACTGCCTTACTGCTTGGGTATGCCAGTTTACCAGCTACAAGCATAAGCCAACTGTCGTTCTAGAGGTAGTGGCCTCGTATGACACTTGGATATGGCATGCATTTTTTGGAGCCACCGGATTGAACAACGATATCAACGTCGTAGCTTGTTCCCCTTTGATCAATGATGTAGTCAATGGAGTGTCTCCTCATATCCAATATGTTGTCAATGGAAATGAATACAATCTGGGTTATTACTTGGCTGATGGTATCTACCCTCGTTAGGCCACATTGGTTAAGACGATTTCACAACCGAATACTTTAAAAAAAAGACTATTTGCCCAAAAACAAAAGGCTTATAGGAAGGATGTCGAAAGAGCCTTCGAAATACTTCAGGCTCAATGGGCAATTGTTAGGGGCCCTGCACCTGCACTTATGTGGCATAAAGAACAACTTCATTCAATCATGATGACGTGCATAATATTGCACATCATGATTGTTGAGGATAAGTATGAGGATCTAGATGCAGAATCTGATGATGATGATAATAATTTCCCACAAACATCCAGAAGAACAAGCCTTGCTTATGAGCTTGAGCCAACTATCACGTATGATATAAACCGAGACAAACAAACTATCTTAGATACATGGTCCATCATAATAGGGTCTGTGCTTCGCAAGTGCATCACAATCTAAGAAATGATTTGATCAACCATGTGGGAGTGATTTTGGTTCCACGAGAATATTCGTCTAAGATTCTGTCTTTCTACTCGCTTCTCTTTCTCCCTGCAAAACAATAAGGAGTAAAAGACCATACCCAAGGGGTGTTGGCCAAAGGCCCTCTGATGCCTAAGTTAGGTTGAGTGTCTGTAGGAAAATAATAGCTAACAATAGGATGGACATTTCTCTAGGGTGAGAACCGGGTGACCGGATCCGTGTGTGGTGGCTAGAGCCTTGTGTGTGTGTGTGTGTGAGAGAGAGAGAGAGAGAGAGAGAGAGAGAGAGAGAGAGAGAGAGAGAATATGGCGGCTAGGGTTTGTGAGATAGAATTTCTGCAGAGTTTCAGATAGAAATTTAGACGTATCTCAACCCTTGTGCGTAGCCATGTATTTATAGCAGCCTCGGAGGCTAGGGTTTCGGAAGAATAATTTCACATATGGAAAGGAATTATTCTTCCCCAATTTGGAGAGATTGATATAATTAGAGATTTGATTTAAATCAAATGCCTAATTAAGGCAAGAATCGAATAATTCCCAATTAAATCAAATAACTCCCAATTAAGTCAAATAATTCCTAAATTGATTGGCTTAATTATTTGACCTAGGATCTGAGATATTTTGCTCCCACAAACCACATTTGGAGATGCGAAGGAGAGGGGCAATGAGCTATGTTGTGTGTTTGAATTATTTTGTGTGTTTGAATTATGTTGTGTGTTCAAATTATGTTGTGTGTTTAAATTATGTAAGTGTGTTTAAATTATGAAGGTGTGTTAAATTATGTGTTAAATTATGAAAGTGGTTGTGTGATTTTAATGAATTATGTGGTTTATCATTGAATTTAAAAAAGGAATAATCATAGAAAAGTAAACGACAATCATAAATAAAGATAAACAATAATTATAAATAAAGACAAACAACAATTACAAATAAAGATAAACGACAATTATAAATAAAGATAAACAACAATTACAACAACAATTAGAAATAAAGATAAACGACAATTATAAATAAAGATAAACAAATTACAAATAAACATAAATTAATAACCATTATGTGGAGGGCTTGGATAATAGTCTCCAGAGTTGTTTTATGGATTGTAGGGGGAACTTGTATTCATCTAGGCCTCAATAATTTCGTTTTGCTTATTCCCCCAGTACTTCTTCTTTCTTGGAGTAAATTTGGATAGGTCCATGGACATTATCCTCTGTTCATTGGCCTCTTTATCTTGTTGAATTTGATAGGCATGTTGCTCTTGTAGGAGCTCTAACTTTCACCTCCTATACTCCTTTGCCTAATTTCCTTGTTGAACCAATTCAAACAAGAACTTTCCACTTTGGTTGAGATAACCTTCAACACCTTTCCTTTCTTTTTTTCATCCTTCTGTTTATCTCTTTCTAACGGCCTTGGAATAGGCATAACCATATCATCCTCATCTTCCTCCAAATTGATTGGCTGTATTGCCACTGTGAGAAGAATCTTTGAATGTGTGTGTGGGAGATTCACCTAGATCGTTCCATTTTGGGCAATCTTTTAAGATTTGCCAAGCATGATACAACTTGATAGGCCCATTCGGAGGTTTATTATCATTCAAGAAAAATGTTTTTGCATTCATATCCTACCCATAAAATAAAATAAAAATCAAGTTAATAATTGAAAAGAATTAGAATTATAAATTTAAGCATTAAAAAAAATGGGTACTCACCACATTTTCAAGATTGGAGCCACTCACATGCCTTGCATTGGCCTTTGTCATACATGCCTTCCATAGAGAGCATTTGATGATCTTGAACCGAGAAGCAATACCTTGTGATGATTGTACCCTGGCTCCGCTCATGCCTGGATCATTTTTCAAAATTTTTGGTACGCACGCAACCAAAATGAGTTGTTTGATTAATTGGTGCCAATAGCCCTATCTTTAGAGATAGAAACCCACCCTTTGTACAATGCCTCATCTTCTTGTGGTTTCCAATTCACACCTATTTGGAATTTTGGGGCCATTCTCAACAAGAATGAAAGTAGAATGAAAAAAATATAACAAAGGGAGGAAGGATAAAAATGATTTTTGGTGGATTATTTACCAAATGAATGGCTATTTATAGAGTTTGGAATAAGTTTCGTGGTTGGATGTGATTTAGATTAATTATAAATATTATTTTGACCGTTGGATTTAAGTTTGAGCCATTGTATGTGAAATTTTACCATTTAGATTGCCTAAAATTAATCCTGATTGTTGATGTAAAATATAGCCGTTGCATTTATAAAAAAAAAAATAGCATAGTTTTGAAATTCAACCGTTGGATTCCAACGACTCTCTTCACTGAAGCTGTTAGCTGTCGCGCAAAAAGCTGCTGGCCAGACAGCTTTGCGGTCACGCGGGGCCTAGCTCTTTTTCCTCTTCACATGGGCTTCCAAATAGAGTTTTGGGCTCCACACAAAATACAAGTTCAGGCAAAACTTGGACTAGGATTCCATCCCAAATTTCCACCCCCCAAAATACATGGGTTGGAGAAGAATTTTGGACTCAAAACTGAAAATTTGGGTTTCCACCCCAATGGTTGGAGATGGTCTTTTAATGATTATGCTGATGCCAGGGCCCAAATGAACCTAATTTCTTTTAAGATCAATTTTTTCAGCAGATCGCCTGATAAATTTTGCAACAAGAATATTAAAAAGTGCACGTGAGACTAATTATACAAATGAACTTATGAAATAGAGCCTTTTCACAGGTATGAAGAATAGTAGCGTTATAAGTTTCTTGTTTCTCCTATAAAAAAAAATTAATAATAAGGTTTCCTGTTTCCAGCAAGATTAAGTAGCTAATTATATAAATACATGCTTTGCAATTTAGACTTCACAAATTAATGAGAGCAAGCATCTGCTCTTTGCTTATACCATAATCAACCGAGCACATTCATTACTGGGAAACCAGAGCATAAACAGACCTACGGCCTGCCGAAGGAAAAACACTTCTAGGGAAATCCCCAAAACACTGATGACATCATCATGATCCCAACCTGCCGAAGAAATACCTACCTTCGATGCGGCAATTGCATGCCGAATCTCTCAACTATATAACCTAAGCCTTGGACATGTGTCGCCACCACAGTGATTTGCAGAAAGTCTCACATCCTCCCACTTTCATTTCTCTAAAAAAACAGAGGAAAATACCCAAGTAAAAAGGTAACTACTTTTCACCCTTACTATTACTATGCCAAAATTACTGATTTCCCCATTTTTGCTAACTTAAGCATCAAAGAGCCTTCGGCTAGCACTACACCGATACCCGAAGCTTGATGATTGTTTCTTCTATCCCACCTTTGTAGGTCTCCTCCCTACCGAAGGTTCCCTTATCGAAGGTTCACTCCTTCCAACCCCTTGTTGAAGACTCCGCACTTCACCTATCTAAGTTGAATCCAATTTTGGACGTCAACATTCTTCTATCTTGATATATTTCAAGAATTTCCCACGAGTTCGAAACTTTCATATCATACCTATCAAATCCTAAAGTTTAGGATCATCTGGTATCATGGGGAATTGGAATATATCTCGACCTTCTGCCACCACGACCGTTGAGCTCACCTCAGGTCAAGACGTTCATGAGGACCATACCTTGACGACAATGGCTTCACGCCAAGATGAACTCCTGCACAAGTTATCGGAGATGGGAAAATCTCTGGGCGAGCTATCAGAAATCAAGAAATCTATAACCGCACTTTCTACTCAGCAAACCCAAGTGGTCAATTTGACAAAATCAATGATGGAAGAGCTTCGCTTACTACGCCGCAGTCGACCCGAAACAACAGCGTTTGACAACAGCCCCAACCATGATGCCATTATTATTTACCCAAACTTGACCATGGACAGGGAGCCAGCATCAATGGCGGCAAATTAGGAGGAAGCTAGATGCGTATATTTATATGTCTGGTGATGAGGGTGAATACACTAATGCAATCTATGAGGTGAAATTCAAACACAAAGCGCTAGTAATTGTTGAACTTGTTGCCAAGTTCTATGAGGGTAAGGATTATTGCTTTGAGGCTGCACGTATTTTCAACCGCTCCAAATTATATTGCCTTAAAACGGGATGGTGGATATATTATTGACACAAACACTAGGGCAAGATCTTCCTCTCTTCCTCCTACCCTAGCCTCTAAACCAACATTAACTCTCGTGTCTGCGTCTGGCAAACTTTACTGTCTTGCAATTTCATGGTCTTACCCACGGTCCTACAAACCAATTTTGGAGACTCCTTCAAGAGGTTCGATCTTGATAAGAACATCTGAGAGCAAATGTATTCTTTTCCATTTTATAATGACTATCACACCTCTATGGAGATAACTAATTATGTCGTTTCTTATGGGGTTAATTTTTTTTTCGTTGTTATGTCGTGATGGAAGTGATGTCAATGTCATTGCTTTCAAGAGAGTAGAAACCAATGGCATCAAGTGAAATTTTATGCTTCTCATTATTATGATCCTTTCCCAGATAGTAGAAACCATAATCAAGTTTTTGCTGATTATGCTCATTTCCTAGGGAGGGCAGCGGTTTTAGGCAAAACTATCTATGCTTGGACCTTATAACATTCTCCTTTAGGATGTACAAATGTGACAACGATGGTATCGCATATTCCCTAAGTCAACTGTTTATATTGCAAGGCTTGTAGATTGCTCGTATATCATTGCCATTTTATGAATTTCAGATAGACTATTTGGTTCATTTGGGAAATCAAGAATTTTTCCATGTCAAGACTGCTCATAGCGATGCAATTCTCGAGTTTCAATATCTTTGTATCACCATGTTTCAAATTGTTGTTGGAGAAGGAGGAAGAGATATGATCAAGACCATACATTCTTCTATTCATTCTATGGATATTAAGAACTCTAAATGGTTCAATCTTGTTTTTTTTTGCTTCATGCCTGAGTGTGGAGATTATGAACTTACAGAAGATGTAAGAGTGTGACTAGTATGAATCATCCAAAGCAAGAAGAAAGTAGTCATATGAGAATTTGTCTAAAAAGGCTTTCAGAAAGCTTGAAGTAATAGCCTCCAGCAATTATGGGCAAGTCTGCACCTCGTTGTTGTTTAGGAATTGTGAAAAAATGAAAATTCAAAAGCCTTTGGATAGCCACCACCTGGAAAAAAAAATTTCCTATAGTTTAGTTTAGGTCTTTTTTTAATTTTATTTTTTAGAATCATCGATAAAATGGTTACCGCAACTTAATAACACACAAATTAAATATTTCTTATTTGGTTTGTTTTATGATGGTAACTACTTTTCTCTCCCACATATTTTTTTATTAAAAAAAGGACAAACTACATAAAACCCCCAACCTATAGGGTCATTTACAAGTTCATACTCGATTTTAGGGACATTTACCAGTACATACTCAACCTCATGGAAACCCTATAATTTGCCCCATCCGTTAGCTAAATTGTTAATAAGTCAAAACTAATAAAATAATTTATTTTTAAAATAATTTTATAAATTAAACATATTAAATTTAAAAATTTAAAAAATTAAAAATCCTACCCAGATTTTCTCTCTCTCTCTCTCTCCCCGTCGATTTCTTCCCCCTTCCTCTGTAAGACCACTTCATTGAGCCAACTTACTCCTGTTGCAACGAAGTTTTTCTCCCCTTGGTGGTCTATGAGATCCATCAAAAAAAGAAGAAATTAGAGGTTCAACATGCAAGCCCACATAATGTGACAAAGGCACCTCTGAAAACTGACATCAATAATGAAGGAACTAGTACTGGTCTGGATTCTAGATCAGTCTAAAAGTCTTTAGTCAGTAGTCCTCTAATTTCCTTTTCATTTGGACAAAACAGATCAATTCAAACCCAACAGCTAGACTTGAGAATATTGTACACGACAGGTTGGGAGAAGAAATCTGGGTGGGGGGAAGAAATCTCGGGTTGAAGAAATGGTAATGAATCGGGTCACTTAGCCCCTTGTGCGACCTCAATAAACTTCAGTTTCCCCACCTTCACAACTGACATCACCACCTTATCTTGCCAAGGAGATGCTATCATCGACGACGTCGGCGAATTCCTCTAACTCGCTGCTCAACTCCAAAGCTTTGGTCAAGTCATCTATAGCAAACCCATTTTACTAAAAGAAATGAATCGCCTTTTGCGATCTAATGGATACTTTGTATATTCAGCTCCACCTGCTTATAAAACGACTATAAACTATCTATTAATTTGAGAGAAGCTAATGAATCTGACTTCAGCAATGTGCTGGAAACTTATTGCTCGAAAAGTTCAGATTGCAATCCGGATTAAACAAGATGATTTATCATGCCTCCAGCACAACTCTGAACAAAAGCTTATAAATTTATTTGATGTTGTGGATGATTCCAAGTCATCATGGAATACACCACTGAAGAATTGTATGCAAGTAAGGGATGCACAGACAAATTCTCCAAAACTCCCTTCTAGATCTGAGCGCCTTTCGATATACACTAAGAGTCTTAGAAGAATAGGTTTCCTCCTCCGCGACAACGTCATTGCCTGTCTAAGTTATATGGGGTTGAATAAATTGGGTGGGGGAAGAAATCTGAGGTTGAAGAAATTTTGGCCGGGGGGGGGGGGGGGGTGGTGTTGAAGAAATTGGGAGGAAGGGGGAAGAAAATATTATATATCAACTCAATATACTTGCAATATGCCAAAACCCAAAATATATATTTCAAAAATATATATAAATACAGTGTTCAACAGTTAATGAAATAATGAACTAAATAAACCATTAAATCATCATGCTTAGCTTTCCGTCTTAAAAATAATGTTATCATTTGAAAATAATGTCCACTCACAAATAGTCCCAAGCTGCTTGACCCTGAAAGGGTCCTGCCTGCTGCGTGCAAGTAGCCGGAGTACCTATTTACAAACATGAGCGCTAGATTAACATGAAGCACTTCGAACGAGAACTTTAAATTAAAATCCTAGTTTCCTGGGTTTCAAGTATATGTATGAGGAACAAGACTTTCATAAGGTCCAACTATGTGTTTTAGATTATGGGATAGCCTCGGAAGACGCTCAATCAACTGGCGGTCAAACTTTCCAAATTGGGCCAATTAGGCTCACTAGGCCCACGACCTCCGTTTTACGATCCAAAAGTTCCTATGGGTTCAACAAGGTTTACTAAATATGTCCTACAAGTTTGGTCCGAATCGAATAGCCGAATCGCTTGTGAACGTACAATCGGACGGTTATCTTTTAACCCAAACTTTAAGTTATTAAATCGGAACATCCAGGTCTCCGATTCATGATCTGCGAATTCCAACATGATCTTAGAGATGCCTAGATCAACATATATAAAATTGGAGTCGATCCAAAGGTCGAAACATATTAAACCCGGATAACGCCTAATATGCGATATCCGATCGACATTCAAACGATAACCAAATTCAAATTCGAGCATACCGTCATGCTCGGGATGACATGGGGATTATTTTAAGACTCAAAGGCCTGCCTCAAAGTAGCTCACGCGCCGCCACATGTGCCAGCAACGTGTGGGTGTCCAATGAATGGAGCAAAAATGAATGGAGCAAGTTTTGTTCTTGGACCAACCCCAAAAAGTGGCCAAAGATGGCCCGAATCGAGAGCCGAAACTGGCCAAAACTTTAAATCAACAACCAAAACATAGAAATCGATCCTAAATAACCCAACCATCAGCTAGATTACATTGAGAGGATGAAAAAGCATACATAGATCGCAAAATCTGGTGTTCGAAAACATCTGAAACGAGCGATGGAAAATTCACAAAAAAACCGACCGTATTTCTCATTTTTTTCGACGATTGTGGTGACTGCCGGTGTCGGGGGTGGGGCGGGATGGAAGGAGTAGGAGGTGGAGGTCCTTTTGAGACCGGTCCCGTGGTTGGTGGTGGGCTGTGAGCTGTCGACTGTAAGGGGGTGTTCTATCATGCGAACCACAGAGAGAGAGAGAGAGAGAGGGAGAAAGAAAGAAAAATATGTTTTTCTAAAAACTCTTTTCGAAAAAATTACGGTTTTGCTACTAACTTCTTCGTTACATCTCCGATTCAAGCCCACTACGTGTCTACGAACTCATCTCGGCACGATCTACGCAATGGTGCCAATCATTTCCTCGAAATTCTTCCGGATTAAGAAGTGACCAAAAAGCCCCTACCCCAATGGGCAAAAATTGTAATTTCATAACTTATTAAATTAATTTAATTAACGAATAATTAATTTTATAGTTTTGTAACACTTTGATGTCTGTGATGGTTGGTTTTATTAGGCTTTGATGTCTGTCAAGGTTTTTGAGTCAAGTACTTAGATGTAATGACCATTTGATATGTAATGTGATGGTTGGAACTTGTTTTTGGTATAGTGCCTATATTGATCGGGTATTGAGATGTAACCATTTGATAAGGCATGAATAAGATATGCTTATCAGTAACTTGTTTTTGGTATCCAATGAACAAGATATGGTTGTAACCTATTTTTGGTGTGATGCTTATCAGTATGTCATCATTTGATATACAATGAACAAGATATGATCCAAGATCTGCTACTGGTTTCCATTCATATAACAGTACAAAGAAAGCTCAAAACTTGAAACAAATTACAATTAACTAGTGCTTACTAATAAAACTCAAAACAACTTACATTGTTTTCCCACCAAATTATATTATATTACACCCAGTGGTCTCAAGTAGCCCAGGCTTATTGAACTACTTCTACTAGTCTATTGGTCTCAAATTACATTGCTTATTGAACTATTGCTACTGGTCTCAAGTAGCCCAGGCTTCTCAATCACATTATACCCACCGAATTACAATACATATTACTCTTAGTTCGTCTTAATTCCTCCTAATTCCTCCTAATTCATCTTCATGGCAAACACCACCAATCAGGAAAGCGACATAGCAGCCCACAATATTCTTAACTTTGCTCAAATCTTTGCATTTTCCTCTTCCATTCTATCAATCATCCTCAGCAAACCAGGTATCAAAGACTTTGAACGCTCACACAATTCTATATCAAACCACTGAAAAAACCTACATCCTCTTTGACCACTTCCCTGTATCAACCCAAAACAATGACTGAAAATTTGATCAATTTAATCAATGACTGAAAATTTGATCAATATGAATTCTATCAATTTGTGATGCCCAAAACAATGACTGAAAATTTCATCTTAAACATTCTTACCTTTGACTTTGGGCACACTAGAAATCTCCGCCCTGGGTTTGAAGTGGTCCACGAAGTCTGCATCCGTGCTAACTTCCCACAATGACATTGTTGGGCATGCCTTGCTTCTCTCGTTTCCATATCTTCTTCAATTCAATCAGTATTCACATAGAGAAGAAGCAACTGAACCTCCAAATCTAAAATCCCCCTTATGTTATAAAATGACCTGGAATATGTGCGAATATTGAGCTGCACGTAAAGTAGATGAGACACAGTATTTAACGAGGTTCGGCTATGCCTACGTCCCTGGAGAGCAGCAGTAGTAACTTTTCCACTATGTAAAATAATAGGGCTACAACTTTAGTGTTTACAATATGTGTGGCTCACTGAATTTTCTCTCTAGGAGAAAATTCTCTCTGCTCTCTCTTTCCTCTTTCTTCCTTCTCTTCCTCTTGTCTCTTTCCTTTTCTCTCTTTCCTCTTCTTTCTTTCCTCTTCTTTTTCCTCTTCTCTCTTCTCTCTTTCTTTCCTCTTCTTTGTTTCTTTCCTCTTCTTTTTCCGTTTCTCCCTTTCTCTTCTATTTCTTTTCCCTTCTTTCTTTCTTCATTTCTCTTTCCCTTTCCCTCTCTCTTTCTCTTCTTTCTTCTCTGATGGTGGTATTATTTATAGGCTGAGAAAGGATACCCGTGAGTGTACAGGTGATAAGCTTCCAAAATATTTTGCTTAATTTCTTTGTGGGCCCCACACATGTGGGCTCCACATGTTTATTCTTTACAACACTCCCCCTTGGAGACCACATGTCCCTAGATTGGTTGCCTCATTAAAATCTTGCTTGGAGAAAACCTAGTAAGGTAGAGAATGATGGAAGGAAGAAAAAAGAGTACAACAATCTGTATAGCATACTTCTGGATGCTCCCCCTGATGTCTTCATAACTATCTTTGGAGTGAGAATCTTTCGGAGTGAGTGAATGATGTAGCCACCAACAATTCATATAGTAAATATATTTCCAATGAGCTATCTCTATGTAAATCATAGAAATTTTCAGAGTCCGCGTTTCCAACAAAACCTGGGCTATTTGTAAGATCATATGGAAGAATATGCCCATACATGGTGTTATGCGGAGATAGTATCAAATATACCTCACATCATCCCAAAATGATGGTGATGGAGTTGAGCCCTATCTGAAAAATATGATGTCCGGTCCAATATACTTCCGGAAAATCATTAAAGTGTCCAACGGATAATCCTCATAAAAATGCTTCAATACTTTCTTAGTATAAGCAAGAATCTCGTTGGCATAATGCTCGATCTTTAAGTCGAGACAAATATTTCGTGAATTCTGCAGAATCTTTAATGTGTTGCAATCACATTATAATCAATGTACTCACTGAGGTAATTTATGCATATTAATATTGAGTACAAATTTTGTGCTTCAAGCACATGTCCTTTAGGGACTTGCTTTATGCAATGTCAATCTGCTCAACGGATTTTGTTTAAAAGGGATTAAACTTTATGACACATTATATAGCTTTAACCCAGCTATTTATACATCTTTAGGGAATCACTTCAGGTGATATGCTCTGTGCATTTAATAACCCTTAAAGATAATATGTTGGTCTCCGTAATTGTGTAATAAGGGGGGCACAATTGAATCTGTAAATATGGAGAAAACCCAACATTCCTTGTTTCTGCCAGAAACATTGTGTCATACAAAATAGGTATATTCCCTTTTATTCCGAACACCCAAGTATAACTTTCAGTATTGACAAATTTGGGGTTCATACTGTGGGTTTGTTCTTTCACGTTCATTCTCATTTATAATGGAATTACCTCGTTCCATTTTGGCCAATAATATTGTCGACATTTAATAATTGAACGTGGTTCCAATCAACACAGCCCATTGATGATTTGAGTAGCTACTCCAAAACCAAAAATTGTCATTCATCAATTCATGATCTCACCATTCTCATTTGCATGCGCATACATCAATTATAAGCATTTCTTTGCTTTTGGGTACCCAAGCCACTTCAGAGGGCTTTTATTATGTGAGAATGTGGATTATAACCTCCAATGAAGTGTTATTTTATAGTAGGGCGTGGATAATCTCCATTTAGGGAGTTGGAACATTTAGAACCCATATATCTGTCATGCTGCAGGCATGCCACAGATTAATACATACATGTCAATTAATTTATGGGACTTTAACCCATATTATGGGACTTTAACCCATATAATTTGATACGCATTAGGCGTGCATAATATCAATATTGACATGTCAAAGGATTGTCCTTTCGGGACTTCAATCCATATCATTTGCTACGCAACAGGCGTGCACCATATTGATCACTGCTATACCCATATTCTATTCTTATGGGACTTTAATCTGTGCAGTGTATTATCAATGTATCCAACTTGCAATCTGTAAAATTTGCGTTAATAATTCATGGATACATACAAGCCATTCTTTTGGAACGGACTTATCTCCCCATTTGGTTACCTTTCAAGATAAAATATCAAATAGGTATATAAGCATAAAATAACACAAGTATTGCTTACATCCTTAGGTGGGAGAAACTTTTCTCAAGTATCATTCATCATTCAAGCTCGTATCGGCCCAGTAAATATAAAGTATCGCTTGATGATCTTGTTATATCCTGCAAGAGCAAAAATCACAATTCTCTTCTCTGTCAAAAACAAATAACTCTCAGAGTTAGGATCACTGCATGGATTCATTCTTCAGATGTTCATTCTAAAGAAATAAAATCTCTTATGAACAGAGAGTTATAAAAAGAAAGAAAAGATACAAAAATTGTGATATTGATTGCAAGGTAAGGTAAGCAATCAGGGAAGGAAGCTGGTGGGAGCAGACAATAAGCTCTCATATCTCCTAGTCTAGAAGGACTTCCGGAGATTAGAGCATAAGGTCGCCTTCACAGTTCCCTGATGTAGCGGAAACATGATCAGGGATAGTCTTGCTTCCTGAATGGATGATCAGGGATAGTCTTGCTTCTCGGGCATATTGAGTGCTTACTGATAAGAAAAACAAGTAGATATCGCATCACTAGGTATGGAGTAAACTGGATGTCTTCTGCAAAGAAAATTTCGTTAGTAACACATTTATACACAAATACAATGAATAGGTAGAACCGGTGAATTTCAAATTAACCATAGGAAAATTGCGAGATTCTCGGGATGCTTTTGAAAAAGTAGCTCCGTGAAATCCGTAAAGCAAGATCGGCTTTGAAAATAATACTTGAAAACGCCGAAAGTGCCGACAGGCATTATTAGAGGCCACGTGAAGTTTTGGACTCTGGGAAAGGAAAAGATAATATGGGGATTCGAGAAGATATTGGGGTCCTGAAAAACAGTAGCCATATTTCCTCCTATAGATATGGCCTTTGCAAAACTTGATTGGAGCAACTGCGTTTCAACTCAAATTTCTTCATTTTCTGAAACTTTAGTTTTCCTAAGACTTTCTTCGAAACCTTCTCAAAAATGGCTTCCTCTTCTTCCTGCCCAAATTATTTCAATTTAAATGATGCTCCCACAACTATCAATGATGCCCAAGTTTGGCGTCCATCCTTTGTATCCCAAAATCGTCATCTCACAGTTAATGATTCTGTGATGATGAATGATGTTACTGCTATCATAGTAGCTAGGAATTTCATTACTCCAATGGATGAAATGCTGTTAACAGGGAGGTCTGAGGAAGAGGCTATTGATGACTCAATGGCTTTTAGCATTCAGAGTGCTGCTTCTGTTTCTAACATGGCTGATCGTTTGCGTGCTAGAGCAAACGAGGTTGAGAAGCTGACAACTGAAAATTCGTCTCTTCAAAGAATGCTTCATGAGTCTCAACAGGAGGTTGAGAAACTTAAAGGAGAGAATAATTCCTTGTTGAAACTGGTGAGTTCGTACTCCGTTGATACACTGAGAAGGCTAGACATGCTGCAGGTCTCCAATGAAAGAATTTTGGGAGACCACGAGAAGCTCATGGCCAAGCTTAAGAGGCGCCGTACTCTTCCTTCAGAGGCTTCCAGAACATAATATAATTTTATAGATTTTACAGGGCCTGCACCTTCATTGCAGGTGGAAAAAATCTATCTGTTGTATGTTCCTGTAGTAATAATTGCGCACATTCTTAAACTTGCACCTGTGATTTTTACGTCTTTTCAAAATGACGGTTTGGAACCTTGTGCCTTATAGGTTCAAATAACCACATTGTCTCTCCCAAATTGCATGGTAGCCCGGAACTTTTAGCCTGGGCACAAACTCAGAATTTATTTGCCCTTTTCAAATGGACATGAAATGTGAATTGAGTAAAAGCCATGATAATATCGCAATATAGTAGTGAAGAGCATTAACTACTATATACCCATAACTTCAAGTTTAGGATCTCTCATATATTTGGATCCATGGGCTTCCGGCCCAAATATAACAAAATATGTGGGGAGCCTCAATTCATTATTTGAGGTTTATATTGATATTATCCATTTCGCGGCGTATTCTTAACAACCGGAATTCACAAAATATATTTCTTCCTTGAGGTGTCGATTATAACAAAATCGAACTTTAAATTCATCATCTTCTTATGCCAAAGAAATATGTGGCATACCACAATTTGCAATAATAAATCAAGGGTTGTCCATTTAATTGTTGGAACTTCAAGTTCTCAACACTGTTAAATTTTGAACTTCAGGCCAAAGCCACATATTCTCATGGTATGGACATTTTTACAATTTTCTATACATATTTCGGGACTTCAAGCCCTTACATAATTGTCCATATTTTGAGGAACTTCTGGCATCTCATTTAATTGTTCATCTATGAGTTTAAGGAACTACAGGTTCCCTTTTGTATATAGTGACGGTTTACCCAAAATGGTTCATATTTATGCATACGTCACTATTCATGTGAATAGTACTATTCATCAAGTCATGAATACGTATCTATTCATCTGCCAGTACAGTTATCATCAATGTGTACGGCACTATGAAACTGCAGGTTCCCTTTTGTATATAGTGACGGTTTACCCAAAATGGTTCATATTTATGCATACGTCACTATTCATGTGAATAGTACTATTCATCAAGTCATGAATACGTATCTATTCATCTGCCAGTACAGTTATCATCAATGTGTACGGCACTATGAACCAATACGGTACTGTTACATCATTAAGGAACTCTAGGTCCTTATTTACATGTCAGGGATCAAGGACCCTTAATTTCGATCACATGTTTACAAATACAGTACCGGAGAGACTGCCAGCTCTCATATTAATATCATCATCAAGGATCTTCAAGTCCTGATGTAATTGTATGATGAGGATCAAGGAACTTCTAGTCCTGATCTGCATACTGTAAAAACTCATCATACAGCACAATTAATCCATAAAATAAATTGCTGGTAAATAAATTGCTGGTAAATAAATTACTGGTATGGACGATAAACCCGCACCATACATTTAAATAAAAGTAAAGGCGTGGACGATAAACCCGCACCACCCTTTTAAATAAATGTAAATGTGCAGTAAATTAAATTCATAAATTAAATTGCTTGCTGTATGGACGTTAATCCCGCACCATACCTTAAATAAATTAAAAGCTTGCTGTATGGACGTTAATCCCGCACCATACCTTAAATAAAATTAAATGTGCGGTAAAGTAAACGTGCTTGTATGGGCACTAATTCTGCTCCATACATTTAAATAAAAGCAAAGGCGTGGACGATAAACCCGCACCACCCTTTAAACAAATATTGCCGTATGGGTAATAAACCTACACCATACCATAAATAATACTTTAAGTAAAAGTAAATTTGCGATAAAGTAAACGTGCTTGTATGGGCACTAATTCTGCTCCATACATTTAAATAAAAGCAAAGGCGTGGGCGATAAACCCGCACCACCCTTTTAAATAAATACTGTTGTATGGGTAATAAACCTACACCATACAGTAAATAAAATAAATGTGGGAATAAAAACCACCACTGAACAAGATAAGGAAAGTGTTAGTATTAGTAACGGTCTCCCACTGATAATATGTTTAGTATTACCAAGGGTCCATTTTTGTTAATGGTTAGTAATAGAAAAGCAGATAAATATAGTATATTATATTACCATCAACTTTTCATATATAATATATATATATATATATTATACTGATATATTAGTGGAAAGCTAGATGCGTTGGCTTTTCTTCTTTACATCAATATAATGGTTAGTAGTATAAATAATAGTGCAGCACAAAAATTATACCTGAGAGCTTCTCGTGCTGATAACGTGTTATAAAATGACCTGGAATATGTGCGAATATTGAGCTACACGTAAAGTAGATGAGACACAGTATTTAATTAGGTTCGGCTATGCCTACGTCCCCGGAGAGCAGCAGTAGTAACTTTTCCACTATGTAAAATAATAGGGCTACAAATTTAGTGTTTACAATATGTGTGGCTCACTGAATTTTCTCTCTAGGAGAAAATTCTCTCTGCTCTCTCTTTCCTCTTTCTTCCTTCTCTTCCTCTTGTCTCTTTCCTTTTCTCTCTTTCCTCTTCTTTCTTTCCTCTTCTCTTTCCTCTTCTCTCTTCTCTCTTTCTTTCCTCTTCTTTGTTTCTTTCCTCTTCTTTTTCCGTTTCTCCCTTTCTCTTCTATTTCTTTTCCCTTCTTTCTTTCTTCATTTCTCTTTCCCTTTCCCTCTCTCTTTCTCTTCTTTCTTCTCTGATGGTGGTATTATTTATAGGCTGAGAAAGGATACCCGTGAGTGTACAGGTGATAAGCTTCCAAAATATTTTGCTTAATTTCTTTGTGGGCCCCACACATGTGGGCTCCACATGTTTATTCTTTACAATACCTTCCCCTTTTTCTCCCAAATCTAAAATCCCCAAATCAATTACCCTTTTTTTTTTCTTTCCCAAATCTCTCATTTTCTCCCAAATCTGAACCTCTAGATTCTCTCAAATTTGAACTCCACCTCAAAAATTCCCGAACCCTAAGCTTCTTCTCCCAAATTCCCTCTTTTCTCCCAAATATCCCCTTTTCTCAACCTGATTAACCCTTCCTCTCCCTTATTAAGAGATTGAAAAGAAGTGGGGGCCACATCAGCTAATGGAACTTCTCTCAAATCTGATGAAATAGCTAACGTGAGACATTTATTGAAAGTCTAGGTGGTATATTGAGACATTTCAAAGAACATATAGTAATCTGAGACTACTGTAAAAATACAGGGGGCATATCCATAAATAAGCCTAAAAGAAAGCATACAATACAAAAATTCTTGATTAAAGAAAAAGTATTCATGTTAACATTTTCACTACAACAATATTGAGTAATAATCACTATTATATTGCATCCATTAACATATAAGTTGTAATTGTCCTTTTAAAAAGTCACAGTCTCGTTCTTTTGGACCTATAATTGTCACTTACTCTTGAATTTAATATAGAAGTTTAGAAAAAATAAGTTTAAAAATCAATATATCATCATTTTATTTAATTTTAATGTACAATATATTACTTTTACTTAAATATATGTTTTTATATCAAAAATATAAAAAAAGTAGAAGCTAAACATGTTCCACTCTGGTTCAACCTATCCAACTCAGGTTGAAATTATAGCAAATCCAATGAAGTGGGTTCTTTTCCGGCCTCAATACGATCCGACAACCGACCTATTTAAATGGTAACAATGAAAGATCAGACCCACGAGATAATGGGGTTTACTAGCAATCAGGGTTATTTGTAGAGCTATTTTTCAGATTTTATTGACTGGTCAATTGGATGTGTGATATGAACATTGGCCAAATGGAAATGTTTAAAAACGTCATTCTTGTCTATGTTGCACTTATACTCCAATTAGGTGATTCGATTTAATATAGATACGGGTGCCATACAGGTTCAATACGGCCCGATACATATCGAATAGGGAAAACGACTATCGTTGACTTTCTGTTTTGTCAACTACCGGATACGGCTCCGATACGCGAAGCATACGGTCCCATACGGTCAAGATACTGCTAGGGGTTATTTTGAAATTATAGAAACCATAGGGTCAAAATGTAAATTGTAAAAGTTGATTTAATCACACCCATCCCAGAGGCTAGGTTTTGCCTCTGTAAAAGAAACAGCGGCTGCAGAAGGAAGAAGAAAGAAGAAGAAAGAAGGTACCCACTGTCTTCTATCTACTGCATCTGCTGCTTACCAACAACAAGGTTTTAGATGTATTTTTTTTAATGCTTTAGCTTAACTCACTGAAAATTTACATCCTTCAAAATTTGCTGCTCTTGCTTCTGGTGCTGGCAGCAATCTATAAACAGCATGCTGCTGTTTCTTCTGGTGTGAATTTTATTAAATGAACTTAAAGATTAAGGTCATGTTTGTTCATTGATCAAACAAGGAAACCCAAATGAGGCTTTTATCTATTTGATATCGAACTGTTCCCAATTTGAATCATTTTTAACCCTAACGATTTATAATAGAACAATGAGAAAACAAGAAAATTGTTTTCCGTTTATTGTAATACTTAGAAATCTTGGTAATCTGTTTAATGGGTTGCGTTTGCATATATTTGTTGATATAGTAATTTTGTGTCTCTTCTGGAATAAAATACATGAGACTGATATTTTAGTTTGATTGAGCTCTCATTCCTTTCCCACTCTTTTCTTCTTTAGGTTTCGAAACTCTGCAGATTTTCCGATATGAAGCTGACCGTCGAATTCGGGTACTTAATTTCTTTTCCCTCTACTATTTCACAAAATTTTCGAATGGTTCTTTGTTCTTGCAAAGTACAAAAAGAAAAAAAAAAAAAAATGACAATATGCAACATTAGAGATATGGCTCTTCTATGGGCTATTCTTAAAATTGACTGAGATTGCCATTGTATTATGCTTGGTTGATGTGGTTTCTTTTGTTATTCTCTATTTTTTACTATGGGCAAACTCTTGTTAAAATTACATGAGTTCCTGTAGACCTAAGTTGGTTCAGAGTCATATATTATTATTTTTTAGTACTCTTGATGCTTTTATAAGGTATTCATAGTTTGAGTTTTGGACATTTCATTGTTTGCTTTTTTATATGGTAATCCATTTTTACTTTGCGCCTTCTGAACTTGAGTCAAATCATGTTTGCTTTTTTTGTTTTTGGCCTGAAATCGTATTTTCTTTATGTAGCGGAGGATTAGAGCTTCTTTGCAACTCTGTAAAGATTCATAATGTCAATGTAGAACTGCAAAGCGGAGCAGAAAAGGTAAGTTCCAGCTTTTGTTAAGGCCAAAAAGAATAATGAAATATGCGACTGATTTTGTCTTTTTGGTGCTGTTATTTCTTTAAGTCAACCCATTTTCATTTGGTTCTTGTCAGTTAACAATGAAGGATTTGCTCTCTTGGATTCGTACCAATTTGATCAAGGAGAGGCCTGAAATGTTTATGAAAGGAGATACTGTGTAAGCTAAATTCTGCTTCAAGTCTTAATTTTGAAGTGAATGTGTGCCTCAGACATGGAATGATAATTTTATATTACGTAAGCGGTTAATGGGTTTGATGGAAGACATTTATTAAAGGTAAAACATAGTAAGACTACACGAAAAGGAGAGAGGACTCTTTCAAATGAAACAAATTTGCTACAAAATCATATAAGTACTTCTGTGAAACATGACCATTATCTTCTTGTTAGATCATGAATTTTGTTCTGTTTTGCAGGAGACCTGGTGTTCTGGCCCTTGTGAACGATTGCGATTGGGAGCTGAGTGGCCAACTTGATACAACACTAGAGGAGAAGGATGTGGTTGTTTTCATTTCAACCTTACATGGTGGATAGTATGTGGATCTTTGAAATATCTTTAGATTACAAGCAATCATTCGTCATGGGATTGTAAGAGCTTGACCTTATTATCCATGTATGTGAACATCACTACTTACTGTTTCCCTATCCAAGCATTTAGGAATGAGCTGGAAGTATATTGATATAAGGTTGACATCATTATGTAGTTGGATTGAGACCCAAGTAGTTCAGTTATATATACTCTTGAAGTGGTTTGAAACCACCCTATGGGTTTTTGCTGACTTGATCGGTTTAAGGCACTGGCATAACTTTGTAGACCAGGTGGGGAATCTTCACCTTCCTCAGTTAGTGCTTTTGTGCGCATATGAACAGTGAGATAGTGGTGCATCTTAAAGTTCCATGGATTGTGACTGAAATAAGATAATTGAAATGGTATGTGATTCTGTGCTGATGACCAGAGAGTGAAGAATGTGCTAGTGACTACCTTGGGTTTCAATCCCCTAAAATACAGAAGGGGTATAATACTTATAAAATACATACGTGTATTATTTGGTAAATTTCTTTAAAATGTAGGGCGAAAAATTCGGCCATTATAAAAAAAATTAAAATTCTGTTATTTGTAGTTCTTTTTTCAATAATGTATGAAAAATACAAATAAAATATGCAGATAATATGTGTATTGTTGTCAAATTTTGGGGAAAATGTGTATTATTTGGGAAAAATATATCAATACGCGTATAATTTGTGATTAATTAATTTGCATAAAATATGACTATATTTCTGTATTTTTTCGAATCCCATGGCACTTTAGTATGCTTTTGAAAAAAAACTCCCTCCCTCTTCCTAAAGTACCAAGGAATTCATAAATGATAGAACTTAATGTTCTTGAGTGTGCAAAGTTTTTTGTTTTGACTAATGAATTTAAACACAAACTTTAACTTTTATTATCTTGTGGTAGTGGTGACGCCATCATATGTGATATTTGTGGTGAGATTGTTAGTAGTAGTGTGGTGGTGAGGTGGGGTTTAGGTTGGTTATGGTAGTAATGGCGGTGGATTGGATTATGATTTTTCCAATCCAATCCTATCGGATCAAAGGTTTAAATTCAATCCAATCCATTAATTGGATCATATGGAATTAGATGATGATTTTGATAATGAATTAAGACAATAATAAAATATGAAATATTTTTAGTCATATTTAATCTAATTGAACATTTTAATATACGTCAATGTAAAACATAAATGAAATGCTAGAAAAAATTGTTTTGATTTTATAATATATTAAACATAACTCCATGACTAAAAATGTTTATAACTTTCTCATTCTCAATTACAAATACTACATGAGGAAAAAAAAACCTTGAAATTAACTAGAATAAATTGAATTCTCATAAACAAATTTATTAACCGATCCAATCATGTTGATTTTGGAAATTAAAAATTCAATTTAATTTACCAAATTGTTGAAATTGATTGAATTGAATTGGGCTGAATCGGTTTATTTGGGCGGATTGAATTGGATCCTGTTTACTTTACCGTCTTTTGTCGGTTTTGTTGTAAATACCCTATATAACCTTGCTCTGCGTCTTATCTTATGACAAATAATTTTTTTTATTTTTTAAATAACCTTGCTCTGGATCTTTTCATCTGGCCGCCGCCACGACACACCAGTCCCCCACACCTGCTGGTCTCCCTCTTCCCTTCACGGCATCTGCAAGTGCCCGTTGCCAAATAAACCTTTCTTATTCCCAGCAGCAAGTCCGTTGTTATTTGGCTTTTGAATCTCACCAATCATTATTTAATTTTTTTCTTTGTTCGGCTGCATCTGTAACTGGGGGTTTTCAGTTTTGGGTTTTTTCTGGAAACTACAGCGACAGCATACTTGAGCTCTTGGTCTGAGGTTTGTAGGTTGAGTTTTATTTCTTTTAATTCGATTAAGATTCAACTATTTTGCAAGTCTTGATTCAAGTCTGTTAAATCATCGCATACAAAATCATTGAAATTCATTACTCTTTTGACTGATTTATGTGTTAGGTTCTTGAATTGAATTGAGTGATAAAACTTATGAATTTATCTTTTGATTACTTGCATAAATATCTTCCCAAAATTTTGGGTTAGGAACTGGATGATTATTGGGGGAGCTGTTTTTGGAGCTTTTAATTGATTGGTATTTTAAAATTCTTAGCCAATGAAAGAAAAAAAAAAAAATCCTCTTATGTATATAGAAAACAAAATTTGGAATAGGGAATTTGGAAATCCTTGCAAGCTTCCAATCTGAAGTTGAACACCCCAAACTTTGTCGAAGGATTTTGTGTACACTGTCCATGAGAACCATCTTGTCGAAACAAATACCTACAATATAGGTGATGCAGGAGCATCTACCCGTTAGCCAATAACGCAAAGTTTGAGTTATTTTAAATTGATAAGTTATCATTTGTTTTCCTATTCCAACTAGGATTTGTTTTAATTTTCCTTTGTCAATTAGGTTTCCCTTTTATTCTAGGGTTTGATGGCTATATAAGCCTAGTCCAGAGATGTAATAAGGGTCTTTTATCAGTTTTATTCACAAGTTACAGATTATAGAGTTTCTTTTGGGTCTCTATGCTTGAAAACTCAATTATCTTCGTTCCAACTTCTATTCTATAGCTTTATCCTTCTGTTCTCTGTATTTTGGGACTGTTTGGGTCACTGACAGCAGCTTATACCCGCTTTTGATGCTATACTTCTTTGTATTGTGCTGATCTGATTGTAATTTAACATCATCTATAACTGAAGTTAGTTGAGTTTTGTTCCTTTTTTTTTTATTATCAGATAACTGCTACAATGGGAAAGAAGAAGACAGAGGAGGCTGGTGCAACCACGAAGGTTAAGTCAACCGGAAAAGATGCGTCTAAAGACGGGAAGAAAGAGAAAGTATCAGTCTCTGCCATGTTGGCCAGCATGGACCAGAAACCTGATAAGCCCAAGAAAGGATCTTCCTCAAGTACAAAGGCGAAAGGTGCTCCAAAGCGTCCATCCTACACTGATGATATTGATCTCCCTCCCTCTGATGAAGAAGATGAATATGTGTTGGAAGAGGGCCAACAAGAAGAAAAGCAGAAGAGGCCAGAATATAAGCCACTTGATGTAGCCATAACAGACAAAGAGTTAAAGAAGCGTGCTCAGAAGGACCTTCTAGCTGCCCATGCTGTTGAGCAGGCTAAGAAGGAGGCCCTTAGAGACGATCATGATGCTTTCACTGTTGTTATTGGAAGCCGGGCATCGGTACTTGATGGTGAAGATGGTGATGCTAATGTCAAGGATATAACAGTAGAAAATTTTTCTGTGTCGGCTCGGGGAAAGGAACTTCTAAAGAACACCTCAGTGAAGATATCACATGGGAAGAGATATGGTTTGGTTGGCCCTAATGGAATGGGCAAGTCTACTCTCTTGAAGCTTCTTGCTTGGAGGAAGATTCCAGTACCAAAAAACATTGATGTGCTTTTGGTTGAACAGGAGGTAGTTGCTGACGATAGAACTGCACTTGAAGCAGTTGTTTCAGCTAATGAAGAACTTGTCAAAATCCGGAAAGAGGTTGCAGATTTGCAGAATTCAGCTTCTGCTGAGGAAAAGGACAGTTATGATGATGATGTAGAGGGAGAGAAGCTTACTGAATTGTATGAGAAATTGCAGTTAATGGGGTCGGATGCGGCTGAAGCTCAGGCTTCAAAGATTCTTGCTGGGTTGGGGTTCACAAAGGATATGCAAGGCCGTCCAACTAAGTCCTTCAGTGGTGGTTGGAGGATGAGAATTTCATTAGCAAGGGCACTTTTTGTCCAGCCAACGCTTTTGTTGCTTGATGAACCCACTAACCATCTCGACTTGAGGGCTGTTCTCTGGTTGGAGGAGTACTTGTGCCGCTGGAAAAAAACTTTGGTTGTCGTCTCACATGACCGGGATTTCCTTAACACAGTTTGCAATGAGATTATTCATCTGCATGATCTGAAACTCCACATCTACCGTGGAAATTTTGATGATTTTGAAACTGGGTATGAGCAACGTCGCAAAGAAGTGAACAAAAAGTTTGAAATTTATGACAAGCAGATGAAAGCTGCTAAAAGGAGTGGAAATCGGGTTCAACAGGAGAAGGTCAAGGATCGAGCAAAGTCTGCAGCAGCTAAGGAAGCATCAAAGAACAGGGGCAAGGGCAAGGTTGATGAAGATGACACACCAGTTGAGGCTCCTAAGAAGTGGAGAGATTACAGTGTGGAGTTCCACTTTCCTGAACCGACCGAGCTTACTCCTCCACTCTTGCAACTTGTTGAAGTCAGCTTCAGTTATCCAAAACGGGAGGATTTCAAGCTGTCAGGTGTTGATGTTGGTATTGATATGGGGACTCGTGTTGCAATTGTTGGACCTAACGGAGCTGGAAAGTCTACTCTGCTCAACCTTCTTGCAGGTGATTTGGTTCCTACGGAGGGTGAAGTACGGAGGAGTCAGAAGTTGAGGATCGGTAGGTATTCACAGCACTTTGTGGATCTCCTGACAATGGGTGAGACCCCAGTTCAGTACCTTCTTCGCCTTCATCCAGAACAAGAGGGACTTAGCAAGCAAGAGGCTGTCCGGGCAAAGCTTGGGAAATATGGACTCCCTAGCCACAACCATCTTACTCCTATTGCAAAATTATCCGGAGGGCAGAAAGCACGAGTCGTCTTCACATCAATATCCATGTCAAGGCCCCACATTTTGCTGTTGGATGAGCCCACGAATCATTTAGATATGCAGAGTATTGATGCCCTGGCTGATGCACTTGATGAATTCACTGGTGGAGTTGTACTGGTGAGTCATGATTCTAGGCTGATATCACGGGTGTGTGACGATGAAGAGAAGAGTGAAATTTGGGTTGTTGAAGAGGGTACTGTGAGGACTTTTCCAGGGACTTTCGAGGAGTACAAGGAGGAGCTACAAAGAGAAATTAAAGCTGAGGTCGATGACTAATAAGGCCAGAGGCATTTCTTTTTCTTTTTCTTTCTCTATTTTTTTGTACTGATGGTAAAATTTTGCAGATTCCGTGTTTTAAGATTTTCCATGGGTTTGCTTGCTCATGGACTACATCCTACATACTGATGCATTTTTATTGTTTCTGTCATTTGAGTGTATTATAATCCTACTTTGGTATTAGCTCATTGATGTATTCACTTCAACATTTTATATGTAGTTTTCATTTTCAACAGTGGAGCAATTCCCATAAATTATTGTATTTCTTTTTAGGGATTTCTTTTAGGGGAGTTTGTTCTATACTTGTAGACTTGATTATAAGGAAAATTCTGTTGAGAAGACAATTACAATCGAAATTGGAAAAATATTGTAATCTTGTTGATTATGGTTTGGTTTGCTGTTTGTCTTTGTTGTGTTTAAGGCCAAACAATTGTTAAATTCTAAAAATTAGCCTCTCGAGTGTGTAATTGTCTTAAATTTCGTATACATTTGGCAGTACTCTCAAATTGATTGTATTAACTAGCCTTTGATTTAGTGATATTTGTCTCTAATTGGTTGGAGGAAGTCTCATATTCTCACATAGATGGCGATGACAATATATATTTGTGGTGGGTTTTATATATAGTTAGTTGTGGTTAGCCTCATTGTGGTGATGTAATCTTATTGTGTGTATTGGCTCGGTGTAAGAGTATATAAGCAAAATTGGATTTCATCAATTCAGGTCTCAAGTTTCAAGTTTAAGTATATGAGCTAAATTAGCAGCTATCATATTTACCTCTCAACGTTCTAAATGCCAAATATCAAACAAAGTTCTTTCTGCATTTCACTCTCAAAAACAAAAAAGAATCCGCCCAACGTGTTACACTCACGCGGTCCATTGCTAAATGTCAAAAAAGTCCACCCAACAACGACCGGATCGTAGCCGCCACTAAACGTGGGGCCCAACAAGGATCGACGGTCCACATAGCGATAGGACCCTTCTCGGCACTAACAGAAATCCAGGCCGACAGGTCCACCGTTCTAACCAAAATTAAAAATTAAAAAATTAAAAAATTAAAAAAATAAAAAAATAAAAAAATATATAAAACAAAAAAATTAATGAAAGAAAGAAGAGTGAGAACAAGAAAGAACGTCTGTCTTGAAAAGTGGAATGAGCTATTCTATCGCATGACGTGCCCCTGCAATTTCTGATGGAGTCGAACCCCCAGCCTTCAGGTTCGTAAATTTTCCCATGAAATTTTTCATGAATTTCTGGCTATTCGATTTCGTTTCTCTTTAGTTCTGTTGAATTTCGCGGTGCTTCTTTCTGGGTTAGACAAAAGTTCGTTTTTTTTTTCTTCTTCTTTTCTTTTTGACGTTATTGTTAGTTTGGTTAAGGGGTGGATGATTTGGGAGTTTTGGTGGGTTGTTAGAGTTATTGGAGTTTTGGGTTTTGATTGTTGAACAGGGATTATGAATTTTATGTTCGAATTGTTTTGAGGATAAGATTTGTTTGTTTGCTGAGAAAATTTGTGAGAAAAAGGATGGAATTCCAGTTTTGATTCATTTCTTGTTCATCTTTTTATGACCCTAGAATAACAAACACAGCCAATTGACTGAAAAAGACTCCCCGCGCCCCCTTTAAGCAACAAAGTTTTGGGTTAGTGTTAAGGGGTCGAATTGTGGTGATACAGATGACGATTCGGCTAGTGAAATATGTATCTAATTTATCTTTTTTATTAAAAGAAAAGAGATGATGGGTTATTGCAATTTGGGTGATATGAATGATGGTTCAGCTATTGAAATTATTGACAGAATGGAATATCTTTTAAAATGGAGTACTAGATTTTGTTCGAGCAAAATTAGCACGTAGCTTGCTTGCTCATAGCTCTCTTTGTAGCTAAAGCTGTCGATAAAGTTACATGAAGTTTTGTTCGCTCAGTATGCTGAACTCGTGGACTATCTTTAATGCTAGGTGGTAACCCCTTTACTCATTTATCACCCAAAATCCCCTTAGGTAGTTTGAGAAACTCAGTATCTTCTGTTGGAAAAACGGTTTCTCTTATGTTTTCTTTCTTGTTAAGAGTTTTGTCTGGTCTGTCAGAGTTGCTGTAGTCCTCCTATGTTGATGTTCTTAGGTTGTTTGGAACCTGTTGGGAATTTTCTATGGTGTTTAATGGGTTCAACCAGATTTATCAGAAATAATAAAATCAACTAGATAGCAGGGTAATCTGAAGCACAGGGGCAAGTAGGAAGGCATAATAGGAACTTGAGAGGAAAAAAAGACAACAACGTTCAAATGCTTACCAATAAAACCCTAGGCAGTACAAATCAACTAATTATGACCTCCGAATAAAACACAAGAAAATTACCTGAAGCACCCTTGCTTCTACCAAAGTGGCATGGACAGTACCACTTGGACAGTAACTAGCTATAGAAGTTGAAATAAAAAATTTACAAAAAGAAACTTTCAAAATTTAGCAAGGACATGCTTCATGACCACAAAATGTTGCTGTAATTCAGAGATTTAGTCAGGCAGGCAATGTGCTATGACATTTTTGGATTTTTGTAGGTTTAAAAGATGTAGGAGTTGTAGGAAGTCTGTTTGTGTAACCTCAATGTTTATTAACTTGGTAGATTGTGGTTAACGTCGTGTGGTAGTTATGGTATTTTTGTTTTGGAAAGTGAGTTACATTGTTGCCTTTCACAGCTAATGGTCCTCCCCCAAAACCGTGGGAGAGAGCAGGTTCCTCATCTGGTCCTGCACCTTTTAAACCCCCATCAGCTGGAAGCACAAGTGATGTAGTTGAGGCTTCAGGAACTGCTAAACCTGGAGAAATAGTTTCAAGTTCCGATAGAAATGCCACTGTTAATAGAAATGCTCTTGCTAGGCCTGTTCCCTCAAGGCCGTGGGAGCAGAACTATGGGAGCAGCAGCAACTACGGAGGTTAGTGAAAGCATGAACCTCTCCATCCCCTGATTTGTTGCTTTACAAAATTTTATTTGTGTTTATTCGTCTGTTTTTTGTTTTGCCTTAGGCTATGGTTCCACTATGAACTATAACTCGGGTTACGGCTCCGGAATCTCCGGAATGTCTGGAATGTCTGGAATGTATGGTTCATCATATGGTGGAACTGGAGGATTATATGGTGGGGGAATGTATGGCAACAACAGCATGTATAGGGGAGGGTATGGAGGTGGAATGTACGGATCTTCTGGGATGTATGGAGGTGGAATGTACAATAGTGGTCTTGGAAGCCAGATGGGTGGTATTGGAATGGGCATGGGTGGCCCTTATGGAGGTCAAGATCCAAATGATCCATATGGTGGTCCTCCATCTCCACCAGGGTTTTGGATTTCAGTACTTCGGGTGGTAAGCATTTTGTGTTTTTACTTGTTTATACTGTCATATTCTATGGATCAAAAATGCATAATATAATAAACAAATGTATTATGAAAGTAGTAAGGTATAATAGACTCTCAAGCTTTCTAAATGAATGTGTCAAAATTAGTATAACATGAATCATATTGTTTGCCGGTTTACCTTGTTTTCTGGAGCCTGCTTATAGGGCATCTGTAACTCTTTTCTTTTGGATGGGGATTGGTAGAACAAGAAAGGGATGTGCTTTTTAACACCCCCTATAATAATAAATAAAAAAATTAATTAGAGTTATTTTGGAATTTTGGTGACTTTCATATGATTACTTATTCTCAATTTTTCCTTTTATGGCAGACGCAAGGTGTGGTAAACTTTTTTGGTCGAATTGCAATTCTCATAGACCAGAACACCCAGGCATTCCATATGTTCATGTCTGCACTTCTTCAGGTAATCATCTGTCAATGCATCTCTTTATTTGTCGTCGGTGTAGAATCAAATTTTGTTCAACACTTGTGAAATGAATTATTTCTTAGAGAAGCCCATCATTTTCAATCCTAGGCATGGAGCATGCAGTAGAGATTCTAAAGTCTGACATATTTTAACCGGAAGTTTAATGTGGTGGTTTAGAATATCTGGCAATCTTACTTTTTGGTTACATCTTGCCACCTTCCTTTAGCAGATGATATTGAAATGGCAACTGGAGGAATTCCCATGTATAAGTTGCTGTAACTTTCATGCAAAAAGCACAGAAAGTTCCTTTATCTTATTAAAGATGTGGTGACCGGTTTGATAGCGCTTTCATATCCTCGCTTCTTCGGGGTGGAATGGAAAACCAATGGCCATAGCTTTGGAATTATTTTGCAACTTCTTAGCTCCATTTAAGCATTTTCTAACTGGTTGTCAATACTTTGGTGCAGCTTTTTGATCGCTCTGGATTATTGTATGGAGAGCTGGCTAGATTTGTATTAAGGATACTGGGAGTTAAAACAAAACCCAATAAGGTTCATCCACAAGGTCCCAACGGGGGTCCTCTCCATGGACCCCATGGACCCCATGGACCCCAGAACTACATCGAGGGTCCAAGACCTGCTCCGAGTGGTGGTTGGGACAATGTTTGGGAAAATGATACCAGTAAATGATGGGACTTTACAAAACAGTGTCATCTTGCTTGCCCCCCTGTGAATCTTGCTTGCATTTAGAGAACCAGAAAAGGAGAAAAGGATCTCTTCCAACCCCAATTTGAGTGAACGGAAATGCCAATATGAATGTTGATGTGGTGTCATGTAGTCTCTGCAGCTCGTGTGGCTCGTTAGATGACTAGTCAGTTAAAAAATAGCAATAATAAGATATAAGCTTTGTATCATGAATTTGAATATGGATGACTACCAATTATAAGTTGTGATTGACATCCTCGTTCTTGATCTTATTCTACCTGCCACAATAAATCCTCTGATCTTGGAAATTAAGCTGGGGGTATTTGTTTTGGTTTTTCATCAATGTAGGTGCTACAACGTACTTTCACATCGTCGAACTAGTACATTACTCCTCGGGGTGTTAGTTTGTGTTTAAAAACTAAAATACTTACTACTCCCAAGCACAACACTACTACTTAAGCACAATTTATCACTCCAAGCACGAACATTTTAATTTGATACACTTCTACTCTAAGCACAAATATTACCACTAAAAGAGTATACGTTGCCGCTCTAAGCATAGACACTACCACTATTCGCACTTAGTGCAGTGAAGCACCGAGAAAAACTATATTTCCCTATAGTTTTTCATGATAATTGGGGGAGCAAGTTAGGCACATTCATTTGATAGGAGGCCAATGAGTCTGAAGGACTTAAGTCCCGTTTGAGAATTTTTTTTTTTTGGGGGTAAATTTATTTTATTTTATTTTAAAGTTAAGGAGTTTAAGGTCTTTGGTAAAAATAAAATATGCGGATTATTTTAAAAGCAATGACCTCTTGAAAAGAACCTCTAAGTTGCTTTTGAAAGCTGCTTTCACAAGAAGCAGAGAGTAGCCTTTAATGAATTTTTTCAATTCCCATAATATCATCATTAGTTTTAAAAAATGACATTGTCTACCACCACCACCTCCACCACCACCACCACTACCGCCACTACCACACTGCCACTACCACCACATAGTTAGCACATAACACTTCAACATGATCTCCATTTCAATAATTATCAACAGTTACAATAGTTTTATATTAAAATTTACCAACATCATGTCCATTTTAGTCATTATCCAAAATTACAACAGTTTTGTATTAAAATTTACCAAACGATTTTCACACTACTTTTTATATTAACAGCATTTAAAAAATTTTGTTTACCAAATATGGAAGTGGCAGCAATCCTAAATTGGTCCTTAGTTTTATGCATTTATGAAGCTTTTTATTTCATTGTTTTTCTTTTTTCCTATTGTGGGGGTCTTTTTGTTCCAGTAGCTCTAGGTGGACTTGGGCTGCTGTAAAGAGAGAGTGAAGTTGCCCCTTTGCTTGGGTTCAAGGACTAGACCCCAAAATATCCTGAAAGAATTAATGTCGATTCTTAGGGAATATTCTGGTCATCTTCAATGGCTCCTTGCAGGTTTTGATGTATAACAAGTACTGAGATGATTTTGCTTGATTTTACCGTGATGTAAGTGCTCTTCTTGATGTGAGAATAGTGTTGGAACAGGTGCTAGAGAAGATGAAGTATTTGACGACTATTGGCATACGACAGCTGATAAATGGTGTGAGATGGCTCCGGAAAGAGTTCATATTGTATAGAGACTATACAGGCTTGGCATGAGAGCATGTTTTAGTGAATCAATATGGAAGAGCTTGGCATGAGAGGCTTGTGGCATGGGAGCTAAGCCTCCATGAGTTTAGCAATAGAGAGAGAAAACTTGGATTTCTTATGGGAAACAGAGTTTTAGCTAAGCCTCCATTTAGTTATTTTTATTATTCAACTTAGTTACTTTTAACTATATTGTAGAAGTGTATTGGAGCAATTGACGAGACACATGTTGCTTGGGCACCAGCACAAAAACAAACCTCATACCATGGGAGAAAGGTTCTTATTACTCAAAATGTTATGTGTGCATGCTTTTTCGATATGATGTTTACATTTGTTTACACTAGATGGGAAGGGACAGCAAATGATTCTAGACTGTTCACAGATGCAGTGTTGAGGCCAGAGAATGAATTTCCTTTTCTAGAGGAAGGTATGAATAAATATAGAAAAATTAAATTGAAACTATTACTAACATTAGTATCACATGCAAATAACGAATTAATTAACAGGTTATTACTATGTTGTGGATGCTGGATATACAAATATGCTTGGATTCTTGACACCTTATCGAGGTGAGAGATATCATTTGCGTGATTATAGGGGACCACAACGAGCACCAAGAGGTCCTACAGAATTATTCAATTATAGGCATTCTTCATTACGTACTATAATTGACCGGTGTTTTAGTGTGTTGAAAGCTCGTTTTCCAATTTTGAAATTGATGCCCAATTATCCTCCATGTAGGCAACGGCGTATCCTATTGCATGTTGTGTGTTCCATAATTTTATCCGAAGGGAAGCATGTCGTGATAAGTTGTTTGAAGAGTTTCAAGTAGAAGACATGATTGTTGAGGGTGAAGATATGGCTACACCAAATTTAGATATGTCTTCAGGAAATATATATTGCACAAATGACCAACATTAGAGATAATATTGCACAAAATTTGTGGTGTGATTTCACCCAAGGCTCTTGATTATGTTATTGTAATTTTTATGTAGTTTTTTTTTTTTTGGTTGTGCGCAATGAACATGTTTATGTAATATTTGGTCTAGAAACTTGTGTGACTAAACACATTTAGTCATAGCTATTTAAGATATTAACTTGGATAATTATATCATGAAAGCCAATGAATGTTTCCATCGACTAATTTAAACTTAGCCAAATGCATAGCTAAATCACTTTTTTTTAAAAAAAAAAAATCTAATTTAATCCAAGCTCTTTGATTTTAGTAAAATGAGTCAACTAAGGAAAACATGTTTGGTGTGCATAATAAAAAATGAGTTAGACTAATTACATACATAAATATATGAAATAATTAGTTAATTTTTGTTTTTAAATCATCCTAATATTAGTGCCAGACACGTTGTCACTGTTTTTGTTCTCTGAAACTGTTTTTCAACTAAACTACCAGCCGCATTTTTATTCTCTGAAAATGCATTTCTATTTTCTCGTTTTAATTCTATAAAATGCTCTCTAAAAACATAACTAGGGGGCCTAAGAGTATCTAGGAATTCTTGCTGAGGGCCTAGCCTTTCTTCTTGAACCTCATGATGAGGGTCAATAGGCTGATCTTCCTGAGGGCCTAGCCTCTCATGAACATTTTCTTGAGAGCCCAAGTTGGCGAGAAGATCTAGTCACGGGCCCAGCCTTTCGTGCACGTTAATCCTTGGGCTCAATCGTGATCCAAGGCCAAGGTTTCGGACCAAATCAATTTGTTGAGAAGCTGTCCAACCAAGTTGTTTTGGTTGTCCACTCTCTGAGCCAGCTGGTCAACTCTAAGACAGAGGTATGCTTGACTTCGTGGATTAAGAGGAGAGAATTGTGTACAACCAAGTACACACGGGCTAGGGTTTTGTTGAAGGTGTACGTGGGAGTGTACGTCGAGCGCGGCGGCAAAGGAGGAAATGAGAAAAGTTGTTCCAAGATCGGGGCATAACTTATGGTGGCACCGAGATTGTCGTGGTAGGAGGTTCCACCTTGTGAGGCGGCGGTGCCGTGATTGTGGTTGGATTAGGCTGCTAGGCCTTGCACCTGCAAGTGGGTTCCTGCTAAGGAGCAGGGAGGCGAGACGATGCTTGCGGCGATGAGTCTGTAAGGCTGCACAACTATTGCAACCGCGGGGCCATGAGGCGGGTTGCCGATTCCAGTTGCTATGCCTTCTAGCTTTGGCACAACTCCAACTATGGAACCATATGGTGGTGTGGCGGCATGGGCCTGCTGTAGGTTCACACCGGTGGCGTAGTGAGGAGGCGAAGCCTCCGTTTTGATCGCGGGATCGTGGGACGAGTGCGTTCTTGCTTCTCGCGCATTTGGTTCCAGCCATGGTTGTTCGGAAAGCTTTGGTTGAGTGAAAAAGGGAGGGCTCTCAATGAAAGCACCAAATGTTTGTGCATATATTCACAGGAGAATATCTGCTTGTGGATTCTTCAACCCTTGATCTTCCTTCTCTCTCTTCCTTGATTCTTGTACAGAAGACCGGCGTAAATAGACCACACCCGGGGGGTGTTGGTCAAAGGCCCTCGGTTGCCTAAGTTAGTTTGATTGAATCCTTGAGAAACAATAGCTAAAAACGGGTGCAGAGTTTTCTCTATGAGGAGAACTGGGTGGCCGGAGCAGTGATAGGAAAATATGGAGAGAGGGGCGGCGATGAGAGAGAGAGTGTAGTAGACCTGGCATTCGTGTCGTGTTTGCAGTGTTCGTATCGTATTCGTGTCAACCCGCTTTTCTTAATGGGTTGACACGACATGACACGATAAGAAAACGGATGAAAAATATCAAATACGAACACGACCCGCTACAATTCACGAATCACATGACACGACACGTTCCACCAGTTAAGAAATAAACTTTCTAATAAAATTTTTAAAAACCTATATTTTTTAACAAATTTTAAATGCAAATAGTACATGCCCAAAAAAATACATGTCATTCCAAACAAATATCATTCCCAAATAATACATGCCGAAAATATCAATATCATTCCAAACGAATTCTGTGTTTGGTGGACTTGGCTGTAGTATTGTTCTTATCTTTGTGTCCTCAAACTTCAACCTTTTATATATAAATTTTGTGTTTGCTGTGGCCTTGTTATATGAAGGTGGGTTCTTCTTCAAATGAAGACAGAACAAATTTTTGGGTTGCAAGAGTAAGGACAGATCTTGAAAAACATTCGGATTTGGCAGGGGAAGATTTGAAAGACAGAGAGAGAGGAGAGATTGCAAGAAGATGGAGAAGATGAAGACTTGGGAGAGAGAGAGAGAGAGAGAGCTGCGAAGAGGAGGAGAGTCCCAGACTTAGACGACGCGGAATGAAGAGATGAAGGGTTAGGAGGTTTTTTTTTTTTTTTTTTAAGAATCGAAAGTTACAAAATTACCTAGGCTTAATGGGTTGGTTCGTGTATTCGCGAATGAGCACCGAAACGACCTGTTAACTTAACGGGTGGTTAACGGGTCAACACGATATCAACATGACACGATAACTCAAACCTGAATACTGAAGTTTTCGTGTGAATTCGTGTCGTGTTAATGGATCATGTACAATATTGCCAGCTCTAGAGTGTAGGGTTTTTGGGATGAGTTTCAGATTACCTTGTGTGTTGAATATAACAATGTATTTATAGGCCTCTAGGCATCTAGAGTTTTTCAAAGAATATCTTATTTGGAAGGAAGATATTCTTTCCCCAAATTGTAGAGATTGAGTCAATTTGGAATTTGATTGGGATCAAATCACTAATTGATGATGATATGTCCAAAATAAGATAATATCCTAAATTGGTGATATTATATTTTTAAATATGATAATATCCCTATTTTTAGTATCAATTAATTTGCCAAATAAATAGACTTAATTAATTGACCTATGAGATATTCTTCTTATTCACGTGGCATCTTGTAATTGGAAGCAGAGTTATATGCTCCCACAATATATATATATATATATATATATTATATCATTTAAATAATACATATGCACATATACATGAAACTTTAAGTTTTTAACTATGTAAATCTAATGGAGAACTTCAGTTCTTGAATAATTTAATTATAAACTTTGGTTTTTGTCACCGTTTAATTAATTTTGTTGTCAGAGTTTTAGGTTCTCGATAATATAATTTGTGAACTTTAAGTTCATGCTCCTTTTTGTATTTATTTATTTTTTTAATCAATTTATATCTCCTCAAGGTTTCGGGTTTGAGGACTTCAATATAGATCTATCTGGCTTAGAACTTCGGGTTCTAACGATCACTGGATTATATTGAGGACTTTATGTCCTTACATAACATAGTTGAAATTAAAGAAAAGAAATAAGTAATAATAAAAATATTTCAATAAAATAAATCTTTTGTAACTTCTAGTTCAAATCAAAGAACTTCAGGCTTTAAAATATTTCAACTTCGGGTCGTACTTTTTTTCTTGAAGACCGTACATATAAATTACTCAAACAAAAGACAAAATAATAAATACAACAATAAACGTAAAACAATAATTATAATATTTGAATAAAATAAACTGATGGAACTTCTAGTTCTAATTAGAAAAAAATATCAAAGAACTTCAAGTCTTGATTTGCTTTTCAAGAATGCAGAACTCTATATCCTTAAATATTATATGGATTGAACTTCGAAGATCTTCTGGTCATGATCTCTCTTTTTGGTTTCTTTGAATAATAATACATCATTGCATTTAGAACTTCGAGTTCTAAAATTATCACAACTTAGAAACAACTGGTTATAAAATCAATGAATTATGAACTCCTAGTTCAAATTTGCAATTGAGTGACAAAATAAAATATAATGAAAAGAACCCAAAATAGACTACTTACCACCGTGTTGTAAGATATCGTGCTCATGTAGAATTTGAATGAATAAAAGGAACAACAAGCACCTTATAGTTCCTCTATTGTAACTTGGAATTTAGAAAGGCAGAAGAACTTCAACTATTTAGAACTCATGCTTATAACTTTTCATATCACTAGTTCTCTCCATTCTGCAATAAGTATTTAAGTTATGGATTGATTACATATTTCTAATCTCAATTGTTGGATTACATTCATATATGTGTTGGTAGATTTAGTATGCAACATACATGCAATCCAACGATCAAGATTAGAAATATGTAACTAATCTCTAACATACAATACTTATTGAAGAATCTCCCCATTATACTAGAAATGTGATCTTTTATATTTTAATTCACATGGTAATAGAAATATAACGTAAATTTGTGTAAATTAACCACTTGACCTGAAGTAGATTGAAAAAAAAAAAAATAAAGTAAAATTTTAATATTAATAGCACCCTTTTTTATTGCTTGTGCAAAAAGTAAACAATCATCATAAAAGTAATAAAGAGTGTAGATTTCTAGAACTTGACTGGAGGAGAGAAGCCCTATATGAGAAAATGTTTTCAAAGCAGAGTAATTTAGATGTCTATAACAACTCATGCTTAGGGCAGAATATAAGAGCATCTAGGAATTCATGCAAGCTTAGTGGAAGGAAAATAGTTTTGGTAACGTTGGTTGGCTCATAAGCCTCAACGGCCAATTCAGCTTTTAGCTCTCATTAGCCCACGTCCTTTCCTTGTAACATGTCTTCATTTTTTAGCCATGGTGATTTTTACCGAAGTAGCCATGCAGCAATTTGCAGAGGCTAAATCACTTCCAAAGACTTGCTGCTCCAGTCTAAATCACTGGACTGGTGAGGGCAACAGCACAAGAACCGAGCTGCTAATTGAAAATCAATTAAGCAGAATAAGCAGCAAAAGCATAAAAAGATGGAAAACGTAACACCTTTAATTAACTTCCAGTTCAGTAAGCCAATACGAAAGTCCAGGCATAAACAGAATAAAGCATCCTTGCTGAATTTTCATACACATGGATATGATATCCTTATTCAAGTAGTTTCTTGCAGAGCATTAACTCCATCTTGCGTATCGCTAGCTCATTCTTCTCTTCTTCTTCTCAAGTTGAGATAGGAGTCTCTAGCTGCCTTAAGTTTGTTGACAACAATATCCATTTGCACCCGCTCAGTTGGTGATATTGCAGAGCATGAGAGTCCTATCTGCATCACTGAAACCAAACATTCCTCCAATCTTGTTGCTTGGATAGGGCTGCCATGCTGATAGCTTGTGGTTCGTCTTGCTCGTATTTCACCTTCGTATCTTTCCCCATCACCATGTGCATCATTTCTTTCAATGAGAAATGAAGGGTCAATTATGTCCATGACATGGTCAGGCATTGTGATTGCTGTGAATTGGTGAATGGTTAGACCATCTTTGAACATGTCATCTGTAGGTCTTTTTCCAGTGAACATTTCTAGCAACAGTATTCCAAAGCTATAAATATCTCCCAGAATGGAAACTAGGCCTTCCACGCCATACTCTTTTCATTCAATTTGTTGATGCTCAAAATGGTTAGGCCAAGGTTGAGTCCAACTTAGTGATAAGGTGTGATGGATGATGGATGAAGGTGAGGACCTTCACCAAGTGTGTGAGGATTTGGGCAAACGATAAACATATAGAAGACAAGATATACGTGGTTCACCCGAATGATGGGCTACGTCCACGGAGAAGGGTGTTCTCATTATGATAATGTTTGTTTACATTTGTACAAGGGGATTAGACCCAAATATAAAGATAACAGGTGAAAAGCCCAGCCTAGAGATGGATCCAGAAGAGAGAGTCCAAGGCCTAAAGGTCTAGATCCAAGACCCGGATCCTCTTCTAAGGAAAGAGCAGTCTTCTTTTATAGGTGAGGGGGAGTCTTCATCTCTTGTAGTTTTCCGATGTGGGACTCCTCTTGCTTTGCTTAGAGTTGTGATTTGTGGTGATGCTTCTTTGGCTAAGGTGATGACCTCTCAAAGCATGGCACGTGGATGATCTAGCCTAGCTAGTTGCTCGGTCAGTTACGGTACCAACAGTAGTCCCCCAAGTTCTCGAGTAAGAAGGTACTTCTTGGTTGGGGACTTGTAATTTTAAGTCACTGGCCGAGCAACACCATAGTTCATCTTCCAAGCTGTATAGTGCACTACCCATAGTCCCCCAAGTCCCCGGGTAAGAAGGACATTTGGAAGGGAGAGAACTTGGCACGAGGGTGCCGAAGGTGAAGGGGTTGCCGAAGGCACAAAGCTTGCATGTCGCAAGGCAATGTGCCTAGGCACGAGGGTGCCGAAGGCATAAGAATTGCATGTCGCAAGGCGATGGGCCTAGGCACAAGGGTGCCGAAGGTGAAGGGGTTGCCGAAGGCACAAAGCTTGCATGTCGCAAGACAATAAAGCTAGGCACGGGGGTGCCGAAGGCAAAGGGGATGCCGAAGGCACAAAGCTTGCATGTCGCAAGGCAATGTGCCTAGGCACGAGGGTGCCGAAGGCATAAGAATTGCATGTTGCAAGATAATAGAGCTAGGCACGGGGGTGCCGAAGGCATAGGGGATGCCGAAGGCACAAAGCTTGCATGTCGCAAGGCAATGTGCCTAGGCACGAGGGTGCCGAAGGCATAAGAATTGCATGTGGCAAAGCGATGGGCCTAGGCACGAGGGTGCCGAAGGCATAAGACTTGCATGTTGCAAGACAATAAAGCTAGGCACGGGGGTGCCGAAGGCATAGGGGATGCCGAAGGCACAAAGCTTGCATGTCGCAAGGCAATGTGCCTAGGCACGAGGGTGCCGAAGGCACAAGAATTGCATGTCGCAAGGTGATGGGCCTAGGCACGAGGGTACCAAAGGCATAAGACTTGCATGTCGCAAGGCAATGTGCCTAGGCACGAGGGTGCCGAAGGCATAAGAATTGCATGTGGCAAGGTGATGGGCCTAGGCACGAGGGTACCAAAGGCATAAGACTTGCATGTCGCAAGGCAATGTGCCTAGGCACGAGGGTGCCGAAGGCATAAGAATTGCATGTGGCAAGGCGATGGGCCTAGGCATGAGGGTGCCGAAGGCATAAGACTTGCATGTTGCAAGACAATAAAGCTAGGCACGGGGGTGCTGAAGGCACAAAGCTTGCATGTCGCAAGGCAATGTGCCTAGGCACGAGGGTGCCGAAGGCATAAGAATTGCATGTCGCAAGGTGATGGGCCTAGGCACGAGCGTGCCGAAGGCATAAGACTTGCATGTCGCAAGGCAATGTGCCTAGGCACGAGGGTGCCAAAGGCATAAGAATTGCATGTCGCAAGGTGATGGGCCTAGGGACGAAGGTGCCGAAGGCATAAGACTTGCATGTTGCAAGACAATAAAGCTAGGCAAGGGGGTGCCGAAGGCAAAGGGGATGCCGAAGGCACAAAGCTTGCATGTCGCAAGGCAATGTGCCTAGGCACGAGAGTGCCGAAGGCATAAGAATTGCATGTTGCAAGATAATAGAGCTAGGCACGGGGGTGCCGAAGGCATAGGGAATGCCGAAGGCACAAAGCTTGCATGTCGCAAGGCAATGTGCCTAGGCACGAGGGTGCCGAAGGCATAAGAATTGCATGTGGCAAGGCGATGGGCCTAGGCACGAGGGTGCCGAAGGCATAAGACTTGCATGTTGCAAGACAATAAAGCTAGGCACGGGGGTGCCGAAGGCATAGGGGATGCCGAAGGCACAAAGCTTGCATGTCGCAAGGCAATGTGCCTAGGCACGAGGGTGCCGAAGGCATAAGAATTGCATGTTGCAAGACGATGGGCCTAGGCACGAGGGTGCCGAAGGCATAAGACTTGCATGTTGCAAGACAATAAAGCTAGGCACGGGGGTGCCGAAGGCATAGGGAATGCCGAAGGCACAAAGCTTGCATGTCGCAAGGCAATGTGCCTAGGCACGAGGGTGCCGAAGGCATAAGAATTGCATGTTGCAAGACAATGGGCCTAGGCACGAGGGTGCCGAAGGCATAGGGGATGCCGAAGGCATAAAGCTTGCATGTCGCAAGGCAATGTGCCTAGGCACGAGGGTGCCAAAGGCATAAGACTTCCGGGTCTTTGGAAAATTTTGGGCGGTCTCCATTTCTTCCATGGTCCTTGCCGTTCGGCAAGGGCCTAGCCTTTTTTTTTTTTTTTTTTTTTTTTTGCGAATGGCCAGGCCATTTGGAATTTTTGGACCCTCCATAGCTTCTCCATGGCCCTTGCCGTTCGGCAAGGGTCTAGCCTTTTTTTTTTTTTTTTTTTTTTGGAATGGCCGGGCCATTTTGGGTTGGGGCTTAGGCAATTGGCAAGAGTTGGGCCCGAGTTGGGCTTTGGCAATTGGAAAGTGCTAGTGTTTGTGGGGGTTTTTGTGAAGTTGAGATTTTGTGGAAGGGTGCCGTTCGGCAGTTTGTGTGAAAAGGAAATTTCGAAGCCTTTCTTCGGCGTGGTGGAACGTGACCTAGAGCTGGGTGTGTCCTTTGAGTCAATTTTGGACCTGGCACCCATTGAGTTCTTCGCGACGGCAGCTTCCATCTTAGGTGTGAGTTTCCCACTTCGGCACCTTTGGGATCGTGAGGCCAGTGCGAGGACTGTAGCACATGCCTGCCGATCGGCAGGTTTGGTGTGGGAAGTTTTAGAGTTGTAGGGCAAGCTTCAGCGATCAAAAATTTGACTCCGGAAGTTGCTGCACCATTATTGCCGGCAAATGTGTAATTTTCGTGACCCCATGTTCTTCATCAGGTCGGCTCTTGTGGTTCAGCAAAATGGTAGTTTGGGGCCTTGAAGTGTCGGCAAGGTTTTGGAAAAGAGAAAAATCCGAAGGAATGTATGCGTCTTTGATTGAAAGACTGATTGGAAGCAGCCCGTGTGAGCATCCAGCTTGCAGCCTAGGTTGTGGCTGCTTCGGGCAAGGTTGACGTAGGTATTTTGGAAGGAAGTTTCGTGGTCCTCCCGCTTCAACAAGGCCTCCCAGATCGTCAGCATGGCTTCAGCCCTCCCTCAGCATGGAGCTGGTGGTCTCTTAATGCTCTTGGGTGGCTTGAGCAAATGGGTGTGCCATTCGATGTTTTGAACAAAGACCAACCATGAGTCAGAAGGCTTGGGAGCTTCTGGAGCTGCTCCTAGAGTTGCTGATCTGAAGCATCCGAAGAAGACAAAGTGTGGCTGCCGCCGAAGGTGCTGCCGAACACGGTTCTGAGCAATCAGCCTTGGTGCGAGGCATGTGGAGTTTTCTGCGATTGCCATTCGGTGTCCTTGGGTGCCTTGAGAAATTTTCCAAGTGTATGATAGATAGGTGAGTGGTATCTTGCTTCGAGCATGAGATAATTCTTCAATTTTGGGGCTGCCAAATGGTACTGGGTAGAATTTTTGAGGTGGATATGGCTTCTGAAAGTCATTGGCTGAAGCTAAATTATTAGAGATGAGCTCAAAGCATTAGGTGCCAATCTGGTCCTCGTATTCTGTCCTCAGATAAAACGGTCTGTGATGGCTTCAGTATGGCTCATAGTGGGGATGCACGGGCATTCTTTAGATTAATTGGAATAGTGTTCTGCTCCTTGGCCATGCAAGCAACGGAAGATGGTGTTCTTTATGGATGAGAATATTGGGCAATCTCCAAAGTCAAACTTTAGACAGTGTCTGATTGGTGGGTGGCTTCGGCAAATATATGTCTTCAGCTGGTCGATATTTTGATGACTCATGATTGCTTCAGCACAGGTATTACCGAACGGCAAGTTGGGGGACGTTGATCAAAGGGGTGCCGAAGGGCACGGAAGAAGGGAGAACGACAGAAGCCTTTTGTGTCATTTCCCACAGACGGCGCCAAACTGTTGATGCTCAAAATGGTTAGGCCAAGGTTGAGTCCAACTTAGTGATAAGGTGTGATGGATGATGGATGAAGGTGAGGACCTTCACCAAGTGTGTGAGGATTTGGGCAAACGATAAACATATAGAAGACAAGATATACGTGGTTCACCCGAATGATGGGCTACGTCCACGGAGAAGGGTGTTCTCATTATGATAATGTTTGTTTACATTTGTACAAGGGGATTAGACCCAAATATAAAGATAACAGGTGAAAAGCCCAGCCTAGAGATGGATCCAGAAGAGAGAGTCCAAGGCCTAAAGGTCTAGATCCAAGACCCGGATCCTCTTCTAAGGAAAGAGCAGTCTTCTTTTATAGGTGAGGGGGAGTCTTCATCTCTTGTAGTTTTCCGATGTGGGACTCCTCTTGCTTTGCTTAGAGTTGTGATTTGTGGTGATGCTTCTTTGGCTAAGGTGATGACCTCTCAAAGCATGGCACGTGGATGATCTAGCCTAGCTAGTTGCTCGGTCAGTTACGGTACCAACACAATTCATGCATTATGATGTTACACTCAAATAATTTACATCTCATTTCGATTATCTTTCTTCTGTTTTATTGGAAGAGGCTTAATAACTTGGCTTAGTCATCTGTTTTATTGGAAGAGACTTAATAACTTGGCTTAGTCATAAACTTATTAGGTAGAGAGAAAAAGAGAATGATACCTGGAGGAATGCAGCCTATCGAACCCCTTAGCCCAGCTGACAATGTTTGACTTTGGGAGTAATTATCTGATGCTTCCAAGAGGAACCTTGCTAAACCAAAGTCACCAACATGGGCTACCATATCTTCACCAAGAAGAACATTGCTTGGCTTTAGATCACAATGAACAATGGTTGTTTCACAACAGTGGTGGAGATAATCTAATGCAGAAGCAACGTCAGTCGCAATATTGAGTCTTTGGATAAGGCTCAATCTCTTACTTTGAGTTTGAGGTTGCTCATCATCTCTAGGATGCAACCATGAGTCTAGACTTCCATTTGCCATGAACTCGAATACTAGACTCTTGAAGTCATTACCCTGATTATCAATGCTCGAGCATGCAGTAATGATCTTGAGAAGATTACGGTGCCGTATACTTCTTAAAGCTTTGCATTCATCAATGAAACTCTTGAAAGCTCCTCGTTGTTGAAGATTTAATACCTTAACAGCAACTGCCCTCCCATCGCTAGGAAGTACTCCTTTGTAAACAGAACCAAAACTTCCGGAACCAATCAAATTGTCCACAGAGAAGCCGTTAGTTGACTCAACGAGTTCCAAGTAAGACACTGATTTCCAACCCTTATAAGAATCTGAAGTTACTAGGCCAGCTCTTGACTTTTTCACCTTAGAACGAGCAACAATGAAGCATGACAGAGCAATTATGCATGCAACTGCGCAAGCTACAAGGATGATTACCTTTGGGGCAAGTAGTCGATGAGATGATGAATTGGACATTTTGATAGGGCATGCATGTAAAAGTAATCTTGGGATGCCACCACAGACCCTATTGTTTCCAATAATTGAGAGACCACTTGCATTTGAAAAGATCCCTTCTTTAGGCAATTCACCTTCAAAATCATTATAAGAAAGATTGAGATACTTGAGAAACCTGAGCTTTTCTAAAAATTTAGGAATCTCCCCGGATAAGTTGTTGTGTGAAATATCCATTTCTTCCAAGGTTCTTAAACCTTTAAGAGACTCAGGAATTGTTCTTTCAAATTCATTACCTTGCATATACAGGCGCTCCAACATACTACAACTACCCAGAGATGTTGGGATTTCACCAGATAACTTATTTCCTGACACATCCAGCTCCACAAGATTTACCAAATCACCCACTTCAGAGGGTAACGAACCAGTCAAAGAATTGTTAGAAATTCTCAAAGAAATTGAAAGGGATGAAATCCCAAAAAGCTCTCTAGGTATGGTGCCTGTTAGACGGTTATTAGAAACGTCAAGTGTGAGTAGACTTTGGCAGTTCCCAAGACTTGGAGGTATACTTCCCTCAAACCTATTATCCTGGATGAATACCGTTATCAATGAAGTCAAGTTACCTAGGGCGGACGGTATCGGCTCAGAAAATTTGTTAAAATGCAAATACAATTCCTGTAACTTTTGAAGCTTCCCAATGGCATCAGGGACACTACCACTGAAATAGTTGTTATCCATTGCAAGAAGGGCCAAGCTTGTAAGATTCCCAATGCCTTCAGGGATGCTTCCATGTATAAAATTTCCCCCCAAATAAAGATATTTTAGTTGGGTAGATAGGTTGGCTATGGACCTTGGCAATTCTCCTCCAAAATGGTTATTGTCCAGACCCAAGTCCTCTAGGCCAGTACAATTAGCCAAGAAGCTGAGAAAATTCAAGTCATCAGCTTTCCCACTTCCCAGTCTATTGCGACTGAAGCTTATCCAAACTAAGCTTCGCAACCTTCCAAGATTTTCAGCAGGGAGTGTCCCGGTCAAACCATTTCCACCAAAATCGAGCTTCTGAAGTCTAGAAGAATTTGACCACGACGCAGGAATAGCTCCTGTGAAGTTGTTCATAGCACACGAAAAAGATTCGAGATTGGGAAGACTAATGCCAACATTTGGTGGTAGCTCTCCACGCAGCTGGTTCCCAGTAACATCGAAAGATGTAATGGAAGAAATATTATAGATTGAAGAAGGGACAATACCAAACAGATTATTCATTGAAATGGAAAATTCCGCCAAGTGTGTTAGACGCCCGAGCTCATTTGGTATGCTTCCTCGAAAATTGTTTTGGGTAAGATAAAGACTATGCAAATAAGAAAAGTTTCCTATCCAATTTGGGATTGCTCCAGTGAGTTTGTTTTCATCAGCAGATACATAATATAAATTCACCAATGAACTGAGTTGGTTCGGAATGGATCCAATAAGCTCATTCGAAACTAAACGAAGCACTCTTAGTTGTGCACAGTGAGATATATTACTTGGGATTTTGCCGCCAAAGGAATTCCGAGACAGGTTGAGAGATCGCAGGCTTCGAAGACGACCTATTTCTTGAGGAATTTCACCAGCAAAGCTGTTGTTCCTCAGGTCGATTCCGGTAAGGCGAGAAAGATTTCCTATAGATTTTGGTAAGGAGCCTGCCAATTTTTGAGCAGTCAGCTTCAAAATCACAACTCTTTTGGTGCAACCGTTGCATGTAACGCCAACCCAATTGCAGAAATGAAGGGAATCATTCCATGAGCTCATGACATGGAGAGGATCTTGAGTGATTCTTTTCTTCAAGTCCAGCAGCGCCAGACGATCAGTTTCATTTCCAAAAGTATTACAACTAGGTAGAGTTGCAGATTCCAGAGGTGTGTTCATGCATAAAAGAAGGAATCCATGAAGAAAGGTAAACAAAATCAGCCTACCATGAGGCTCCATCCTTTCGTAAATACAAAGCAAATCTGAAATCGAGTGTGTGTTTGTTTGTTTTTTTTTTTGTGCTTTTTCTGTCAAAATAAGAATCCAAGATCCGTTTACAGGGAGGGGATGCAAAAGGACCAAATACTATTGCAGGAAATCGAAGACCAAGACCAAGACCACGGAAAATTCTACAGTGTGGATCAGGTCCATGGATGAGCAATTGGTGGATGTGGGGCAATCCACACCAGGGACGGAGCCAAAAAATAAAAAATAAAAAATCATTGGGGCATCTCCAAACAACAAAGTAAGAGTACAAATTTCAACAACATACTTCAAGACAAAGTTCATATATTAATGCATAATGTCTTCCATGAAATACATTACAATCTTGAAATACGTTACAATTAGAAAAACCTTCACCCACAAAATAATCACTACCTGCTTATTCTCCAATGTTTGGTTTAAAAAGGTAGCAGCAAAGACAAATAGCAGAATCTGTTTGTATACTATATTCCAACCAAGTAGAAAAATCATCAAACCAAGCAGGATTAAATCTTCTTAATGTTTTTCCAAATTGCTTGTGGGGGAAATTATGGCCTCCAAGCCATTCCAATTTTAGTTTTTAGTTTTTCAATTTTTGTGCTACAATTACAGTATAGAAGAAAAAGAGGGAGAACGGAAGTGAAAATGAAAGTGGAGATAGGATTGAGAGGGAAGATGAGAGAAGAGGATGTGAGGGAGGAGTAACAAAAGTGAAAACAAAAACCACAAACTGAAATCTATTTCAAATTGTTTTCACTTTTGTTACTTATCTCTCTCATCCTCTTCTCTCATCCTCACTCTCATTCTCTCTCATTTTCCTTTATAATAACGCACAAAAAATGAAAACTAAAAACTAAAATTGAAACTATCAGACAGGCCTCAGATTGTTATTCATTCTCAACAATATTTTTGTTTTGTTTTCCTTTCTTGTTAAAATTTGGTGAATTTAATCTGAACAGGGGGCTGTGTTGTGCAAAGAACTATAAATTGCCAAAGCACCCAGAATGACGCATGTTGGACCCAGCAATGCTTCTTCTTTTTTTTGCATGAGGGGTTCCCTTTCTGCTCGGGTTCTCAGGTTTTAGTTGCCTTGTGTTTATTAGCTATTTTTTGTTCTTATTTATTTTTATGTTTTCATGATCATTAAAGTTTCGTAGCATTATACATCTTGACATGCATAAGTAGTTAGTGTTTTTAACACGTAAATTTTAGTCAAAACTGCTGCCAATAATAGAAATAATTGGGAAAACAGTGGCACTAATAGAAATTATTGGGAAAACACTTTGAGATGGCTAAGAATGATGATGGGAAAGAGTGTTAGATTGTGCGAAAATTGGAAGTCTAAATGCAGGAAATATTGGCTTGACTTTGGTAGCTAGTAGGCTACTGTTTGATAGTTGGTGACATTAATGAGGTTGGTTGCGAGCCTGCTCTAGGTGGCTGTTTGTGAAGCTATGAAGTACAGCTGCAATATCCAGGATTAGGAGACAAGACCACCTGCTGTAATTAATGTGTAGCAGCTTGTAATTAATGTAAAGCTTGAATAGCACCTTGTATATATATATCCTGCTGTATGTATTACAAAACAATCAATGAAGTTGAAAACCAAAAAAATCATGTTCTTTCATATTCTCATATTCTAGCTTATCATGTTTTAGCATGGTATCAGAGTTTAATGGCTAATCCTTAAGATTCTCTGCGAAATTGAGAGTCGTTGGCGTTTCTTCATATTGCTGTAAATTCTCTTATTTCTCTTCTTCTTTAATCAACATTTTTTTTCATTCCACCTTATGACTGATCGCGAAGAACCCACCGACCGGTTGTTTCGAAGCAGTGAGCCAAGCAAACGTAACCTCACCGTCTCCCTTTCCATAGCGAGCCTCATCAACGCTCGCCGAGCTATATCTGTCGTGATTTCTTCCTCTGTGTTATAGGCTTGGTATCACATCCCAAGTCAAGCTTCCAACTAAGATGCAAGGGCCGTTTTGTTAGCGATATCCTAGCTTAATTATGATATTTATTTCCTAGTTTATTAGGATTATATTTCTTTCCTTTTTTACAGATATTGTGTAATTAGGATTTTATCTTGTTTCCTAGTTTGACCCTACTAGGGTTACATCCTTGTACTATAAATACCTTCTTTTGGAGAATAAAATACACCCTGAAAAATACTCTACCCATATTGTTTGATTTGGTATCAGAGCCAACTTTTAGTGACCTGTGTTGTGCCCACCCGTATTCTATCCCCATATTATTTTTTTTCTCTACCTATGCCGTGTGTGCCCTCTTGGGTTTGTGTGTTGTGTTTTAGTGTTCGTGCCTGTACTGTGTTCGTGTCATTCTTGTCTTCGTGCATCTGCCGTATTTGTGCCTTTGTTGTGTTCCGTTGTGTACTCTACTGTGTTCGTGCCTGTCTTCATGCATCTGCCATATTTGTGCCTCTGCTATGTTCCGTTGTATACTCTGCTGTGATCTATTGAGTTTTTGCTGCAATCATGGGTAAAAATTCCATTGTTGGTGCTGTTGCTGCTGCCTCTGCAGATTTGTGTGTTTCTGATTCTATTCCAGGTATTGGCTCAAATACTTGGATAATCGACACTGGTGCTTCTGATCATATGACTTATGATGCTAAATTTTTTGATGAGTTGTCTAGTAACACCCGTGACCCATACATAACTAGTGCTAATGGCTTGCCCTCTCCAATTACTGGTGAGGGCACAATCTCTCTCACTTTTACTCTGTCCTTGTCTCGTGCATTACTAGTTCCTAGTATCCATTGTAACTTGTTATCTATTGGTCGATTACTTGATACACTTAATGCTTTTGCTACTTTCTATCATACGAATTGCTCTTTTCAGGATCTCAAGACTCACGAGACAATTAGGCATAGTAAACGGATAGGGGGATTATATTATTTGACATTGTCTTCTGCACCAGTTCATGATCGTGTCGTTAATACTGTTCAAAGTTGTAGTGTTAAAGACAAACAACAAATTTGGTTATGGCATCGTCGCTTGGGACACTCGTCATTTGGCTACCTTAAGCATCTGTTTCCATCTTTATTTCGCTCTTGTGATGAGTCCAATTTTTAGTGTGAGACATGTATTTTGGCCAAGAGTCATCGCACTGTGTTTCCTTTGAGTAACAGTAAAGCTGCAAAACTTTTTGATTTAGTGCATTCTGATGTGTGGGGTCCAGCTCGAGTTACTTCGAACGGATTTCGTTGGTTTGTCATATTTATTGATGATTGTACCCGACTAACTTGGGTTTTCTTGCTAAAAAATAAACATGATGTTGCTTCCATCATTCCAGAGTTCTGTACTATGGTGTCTACTCAGTTTTATACTTGGGTCAAAATATTTCGGACTGATAACGGAGGCGAATATGTGAATAACACTTTGGCATCTTTCTTCCGTGCTCAAGGTATTATTCACCAAACAACAACCCCATTTACTCCTCAGCAGAATGGTGTATCTGAATGCAAGAATTGTCAATTACTTGAAGTTGCCCACTCCTTTATGTTGGACATGTCTGTTCCCCCTCATCTTTGGGAACATGCTGTTTTATTTGCTGCTTATTTGATTAATCGTACTCCTAACCGGGTTCTTGACTTCAAGACTCCACATGATGTGTTTAGTGACCATGTTTCCCTTGTCTCAGTCTCCAAGTTGCCCCCTAAAGTTTTTGGGTGTGTTGCTTATGTTCATATTTACTCTCATCAACGGAGTAAACTTGATCCTTGTGCTTTGCAATGTGTCTTTATTGGTTACTCTTCTACTAAGAAGGGTTATAAGTGCTATCATCCACCTACCCAGAAGGTGCATGTTACTTTGGATGTGACTTTCCATGAAGAAGTTCCATATTATGTCTCTCCCTCATCTCCAATTTAGGGGGAGAGGGGGAGTGAATCGGAGAGTCTTGGATTGGAGAATCTTGGACTTGAATTGGAGAATGATGTGTTTGAAGATATTGCTCTCGAGAAGGAAACAACATGTCGCATTGAAGTAAGTGACCGGTCGCCCATATATAAAGATGAAACTTGTGGTATCTGTGAAGAAACGACTGATTGTCCTTTGGAACTCGACTGGTCGCCCATATCTGGAGATGAAGCAAGTGCTCTCGGTGTCGAAATGACCGGTCACACTGAAGCAAGTAACCAGTCGCGTGTATCTAAAAATAATGACAGTGATTCTTGTATGGATGAGTTTGATGCAATACCCTCCTCTGCCCTGCCAGTGCCCCAATCTACTCGTGATAGTGAATCAAGTGAGGTAATTTCTAATGATTTATCTGTATTAACTTATCAGTTACCCCCACGAACCACTCGTGGGAAACCTAAAGTACAATATTCTCCTGATATACATGCCAAATCTAAATATCTCATTAGCCATTATGTGTCAACTCATCGTTTGTCTAAGTCATATGCATCATATTTGTGTCAATTATCTAGTGTATGTGTGGCAACTAAGCTGCATGATGCTTTATCTAACCCCAAAGGGATATATGCCATGAAATGTTGAAATGGATGCCTTGAATAAGAATAAAACATGGGATTTAGTTCCTTTGCCATGAGGGAAGAAAGCTGTTGGATGCAGATGGGTGTTTATTTTAAAGCATAAAGCTGATGATTCCATTAACCGTTACAAGGCTATATTGGTAGCAAAAGGTTATACTCAAACTTATGGAGTGGATTATTTGGAAACCTTTGCTCCAGTAGCAAAACTCAATACCGTGCATGTATTATTATCCCTGACTACTAACCGCAACTAGCTCTTATTACAATTTGATGTCAAAAATGCGCTTCTACATGGTGACCTCAAGGAGGAGATTTACATGGATCTCCCTTCTAGTATTTCTGTGACCTCTAAGAAGGGTGTTGTGTGTAAGCTGCAGAAGTCTTTATATGGATTGAAGTAGTCTCCAAGAGCGTGGTTTGGGAGATTTGCAGCATCTATGAAGAAATTTGAGTATGTGCAGAGTAATTCAGACCATACTTTGTTTCTAAAGCGTCATAAAAGCGTCATAAAGGTAAATTGATATCTTTAATTATTTATGTTGATGATATGATTGTGCTGGAGATGATTAGGCAGAAATGCAAAATCTTCATAAGTATCTTGCTTCCGAGTTTGAGATGAAGTACTTTCTTAGGATTGAAGTTGCCAGATCTAAACATGGTATCTTTCTGTCTCAAAGAAAGTATATTTTGGATCTACTTGCAGAGACTGGAATGTTGGATTGTAAGCCAATTGATACCCCTAGTGAACAGAATCATAAGTTGGGGTTGTATCCTGATCAAGTCTCTACATATAAAGAGCGTTATCAACGACTTGTGGGGAAATTGATTTATTTATCTCATACACATCCTGATATTGCATATGCAGTGAGTGTAGTGAGTCAGTTTATGCATTCTCCTAGTGAAGATCATATGAGTGCTGTGATTCACATTTTGAGGTATCTGAAAGTAACTCCTGGAAAGGGGTTAATGTTTTGCAAGTATGGTCATATATATGTGCAAGGGTATACGGATGCTGATTGGGCTGGTTCGTGCTACGGCGGAGTTGATCCCGGGATGTGACAGGTTCAGTCACTGATAGACGTTCTACGTCTGGGTATTTCACATTTGTTGGTGGTAATCTTGTTATTTGGAGGAGTAAAAAACAAAAAGTGGTGTCTAGGTCTAGTGCCGAGGCCGAGTTTCGTGGGATGGCTCAAGGTGTGTGCGAGTTACAATGGTTGAGAAGATTGTTGAGAGATATTTGGTTTGGACCCCAGAAACTCATAGATTTGTATTGTGATAATAAAGCTGCAATTGCAATTGTGCATAACCCGGTGCAACATGATCGTACAAAGCACGTGGAGGTTGATCGACATTTTGTTAAAGAGAAGTTGGATGCTGAAATTATTTCTTTTCCGTTTATATCATCCGAGTATCAACTTACAGAAGTTCTTACGAAAGATGTGTCTACTACGATCTTTCTCAACTCGCTTGACAAGTTGGGCATTCGTGACATCTTTGCTCTAATTTAAGGGGGAGTGTTAGCGAGAACCTAGCTTAATTAGGATATTTATTTCCTAATTTATTAGGATTATATTTCTTTTCTTTTGTACAGATATTGTGTAATTAGGATTTTATCTAGTTTCCTAGTTTGACAATACTAGGGTTACTGTACTATAAATACCTTCTTTTGGAGAATGAAATACACCCTGAAAAATATTCTACACATATTGTTTGACTCATCTGGCATCTGCAATCCCATACCATACCAGCTAAGACCAATTCATTCAATGTTATCCCGTCTAATCTGATCTGTCGACTTCCGTACTTCATAGAAAAGCCGAAGAAATTGACAAGATAGCCTTACACAACATCATCTTATTCATCCTCTGCTTCCTTCTTCCACCCGCAATTTACAACTACCTTCCCATTTCTTCAGTCCCAATCTGCCATGGCAGCTGCATCGGCACCTCTAAACCTGTGCACAGTCCTCTTGTCCCTTTTTAGTCCTTTCCTTTGTGATCAAAACAAAGTCTCAGTCACTCTACGATTTTGAACTTCTCTATCATCCAAAAAATTGAATTGATACTGGAATATAGGGAATTGAGGGAACTTGGTCTCTTCTACCATTTTTTATATTTACTCTCCACATCGATCTCTCTCTCCATCTCAAATATCTCTCCATTTCTTCCTCAAACTCAGTCCCCTTCTCAAGCTCATCACCCATGAAAACTTACATGTGAACCCCACGAAATATTTCTCTCTTTGCTCACTTGAGCACTCTTTTCAAAGTTTTCCTTCAATTTTCTTATAAGACACAACTTTCTTGTCAGGCACAATTTTTCTTTCTTCCTTTTTCTTTGTGGTCATGTTTTGTCTTTACCTTACCTTCCGTCTCATGTGCTCCTGGCATCCTTTTATTTCTCTATTTTTCCAAAGCTATCTCTCTTTATAGACTCTCCACTACTTTTCGGTACCAAACTCCTATTTCGTTTTCAGTGGGTCTCTCATTTGTTTTATTTTATTTTATTTATTATTTTTCTCCTTTTTCAACAACCTAGCTAGGTGATGGTTACTCCCTTTAATTATTTTTTCCTTATCCTCTCTTCTTTTCTTTATTGATTTTATTTGCTTTTGCCAACTTATTGGCCTAAGGGTGTTTTTGTTTGACTTCTCTCTCACAAGTCCACGACAACATCTTGTGTTTTCTTATTCTTATTCTTTTTTATGGTTTTTTTTCTCACCACCAAAGTGCTATCTCTTGTGCTCTTCTTCTTTTTCCTATTTGCCTCACGCCTCTTTTTCCTCTCTGTCTATTTTTCCACTGGTATCTTTTATCATCTCTTTTTCTGTTGGCTCCCTTACATGCTTAACCGCAGGCTCCAATTTATTTTCCTTTCATGCTGAATCTCATGTCCTCTCTCTCTCTCTCTCTCTCTCTCTCTCTCTCTCTGTGCATGCATGTATGGCCTTTTCCCATTTGACAATGTGTTTCACTTTTTATTCAAGATCCTATGTCATGCTTTGCCCAAAACACCCGTGGATCACCTCATCTTTTCATTTATTTATTTTTTGTTGTTGTTATCCTCTCTTCGTTCGTGTTTGCCTAGAAACACCCGTGTCTTCCTAGTCTCTATTTATTTGGGTGTTACTCTCTCCAAATCTCAACTCTCATACATCGTCGGATTTGAGGGGGAGTGACACCGCTGTAATTCTCATCTATTCCGTTGCAATTCACCTACCTATCTGCCATAGCTGATTGTCCGTGCCTGTTTCTCAAGTACCACTGATCATATGGCTCCATCGACCCCTTCAAGTACCACTGATCATATGGCTCCATCGACCCCTTCTCTTCAGGGGGAGATGGGGAGTGAAGAAAAGTTGTCTCTGCTGTTGAAGTTGCTAGTGTTGTTGCTCCTGCCTTGTATGTCTCTTGCTGGGGACAATGCCAATGTTGTTGCTCATGCCTGTTATGTCTCTTGTTGGGGACAATGTTATTGCTCATGCCTGTTATGTCTCTTGTTGGGGACAATGTTATTGCTCTTGCTTGTTATGACTCTCGTTGGTGGCTGCCTGTTATGTGCTAGTATTGTTGCTCATACCTTTACTGGTGTGTTTCCCCTATGTCTCTTGCTGGGGGCAGTGTTGATGTGTTTCCCCTATGTCTCTTGCTGGGGGCAGTGTTGATTATTATTTGATGATGCCTATTATGTCTCTGCCTTGTTGCTCTTGCTGGTGCCAGTGCCTTGTATTGCTCCTGTTGGTACCAGTATAATTGATGCCGCCTGTTATGGTGCCAATATTGTTGTTCATGCCCTTGCTGGTGTATTTCCCCTGCGGTCATGCCCATTGACCTTGCATGTGCTCTTGACTTTCTTTGCCTTGCCTCACCCTATTTTTTGGGGTTTGGCTTTACCTTGCCATACCTTACCATTCTTTGCCTTACCTTGCCTTATCCTATTTTTTAGGGTTTGGTTGCCTTTGCTTTTGTCGTGCCTTACCCTATTTTTAGGGTTCGATTTTGCCTTACCTTTGCTGTGTTCACAGGGTTCCTGTGTCCTTTGCCGTGTTCACAAGGTTTCTCTGTACTTTACCCAAGGTTTCTCTGTACGAGCAATGCCTCATATTCTGCTTCATTGTTTGAAGTCGGAAGGCCCAGTATGATGGCTTGCTCCAACAAAGTTCCATTTGGGGGTGATTACGACAACTCCTGCTCCAGCTCGGTTGTGATTTGATGCTTCGTCTACGCACAATTGCCACATGTCTTTGGGCAGGTCTGGATCTGCGAATGAGGTATCGTCTGCTTTGGAATTTTCCTTCTTTTTTATGACAAGCTTCTCTTCTTCAGCTGTTGGAGTAAACTCTACAACAAAATCCGCTAAAACTTGGGCTTTTATGGTAGTTTTCGACCGGTAGAGGAGGTTGTGTTGACTGAGTTCAATAGCCCATTTCATGAGCCGCTAAGAAGTGTCGGGGCTTTGAAGGATCGATCTCAAAGAAAATTATGTTATGACGATTATCCAATGAGTTTAGTAGTAGGGTGTTTACTTTCTTGCATCGAGGAGTGCTTTTGACGTGTAGAATACTAGATGTTGTGCCCCCAACTTCTCTTGCTGAGTTGGATACCGCCATGTAGATGAACAAATTTTTGCCTGGTACTGGTTTTGAGAGTTGGGAAGGTGAAATGAGGTAGGTTTTTAAGTATTGAAAAGCTACATCGTACTCATCATCCCATTTGTCTTTTTGTCATTTTTTTCAAGGATTTGAGGAATGGTCTACACTTGTCGGTAGATCCCAAGAGGAATCAGGTTAGAGATGCTGATTTACCCGTTAGACTTTGTATCTTCTTTGTTGTGGTAGGCGATTTCATGTTGAATATTGTCTTGAGTTGGTTTGGATGTGCCTTGATGCCTCTTTGGGTGACTAAGTATCCCAAAATTGGCTTGATGAGACTCCAAATGTCCACTTGTTCGGATTCAACTTCATGTTATACTTTTAGAGCAAGTTGAATGCTTCAGCAAGATTTTTGATGTGGTCTGCTCGTCAGGGAGCTTTGACTAGCATGTCTTCTATGTAGACCTCCATAGCCTTTGATAGGTTGCTCCAGTGTTCTTCAGCCTAAAAAGCATGACTTTGCCGTAATATGTACCTCTTTTGATGATGAATGAGGTCCTTATTTTGTCGTCTTCATGCACCATGATTTGATTGTAGTTGAAGTAAGTGCCTATGAAGCGTAGCAAATTATTGCTGGAAGTTGAATCTACAAGATGATCAATTCTTGGTAACGGAAAGTTGTCATTAGGAAATGCCTTATTGAGGTTGATGTAGTTGATGCAAACTCTCCACAAGCCCTTATCTTTTTTTGGTACAAGAACAATATTGGCCAGCCATTCTGCGTAGTAGACTTCTTCAATGAAACCGGCAGCTAGGAGCTTATCGATCTGGTCTTCAATAATGTCAACTCGCTTGAGAGAGAAGTTGCATCTCTTCTGCCCTACTAGTCTGCTGGCTGGGTTGACATGAAGGTGATGGCAGATGATTTGTGGATAGATACCTGGCATGTCAGATGGTGACCATACGAACACGTCGTTGTTGTTTTGGAAGAAGGCTGTAAGCTCCACCTTATCTTCTGGGATTAGGTGAGGGCCGATCTGCCTTTTTCTTTCTCGCTTGTCAGGATCAAGGGGTACCAGCTCAACATCCTCTTATGGTCCCCATCCTTTTTCAGGAAAAACCTCCTGACAGATTCCGTCGGCTTAGTCCTTACTCTTTAATTGCTATTGGGGAGTTGCTATTCTTTTTCCTTTCTAGTTTGTTCGACTGTCAAGAATAGGATCTGCTTCTTCCTCTGTTCGTTCTACTCCTTTTAGATTTGCTTGATTCACAAGGAAAAACTACGCTTGCTTGCTTTTCTTTAACCTTTGAGCAGAATATTTTCTCGCCATCGCCTGATTGCTGTTGATCTGGTCAACACCGCCCCCAGGGATTGGATAGTGGAGATGCGTGGCAGGTGTGATGGCGTTGATCTTGCCAATCCATGATCTGCTTAGGATGCCATTGTACGGGTGACTTCATCAATAACCATGAAGGTTTGCGAGTTGATTAACGGTAGGGAATAGACATTGAGATCTATCGTGCCTATGGTTACTGAAGTCATGCCATTGAAGCCGACCAGTAACCTGGCTGACTTGTTGATCTTTGTCTTCATGCCCATCTGCTGGATCACTGAAAGTTGTAGGATGTTGGTTGTGCTACCCTCGTCTACTTGGGAGATAACAGTGTCCTGTTGAATCTCCCTCTTCCTTTCTTTTCTGCTCAGCCCGGATTCTTCGAAGTCAGCTAGGATTGTGTTTATCCTTGTACTTTTTGTGGAAGCTCATTGGCTGCATCACGGTCCTTGATCTGTTGGATGGACTGCTTTCCTACGAATTCTGTGCAGTGGCTTTCCCTCACTAGTTTTCGAGGGGTTTTTTCCAAGCAAAGTAATTATTCGTGAAATGCTCATGTGCCCCATGGAAGGCATAGTAACTTTTGGTATCCCCCTTATCTGGATCCCCTTTCAAGGGCGGTGGTCTCTTCACCCAAAACTTGTCTTTTACTTGGGCTAGTATTTGATATATGAGGATGGAAAACTTGGTGAAGTTCTCATCTGCCCGAGTGTCTCCTTAGGGATGTGACTTGCGCTTGGCATCGCTCTTGTTGCTGAATCTATTGCCTCTCTATCCTGCACGTTTGGCCAGTTGGTTGGCTTTCTTGGTAGGCTAACGATTCGGTTATCATCCCAAAGCGTGTAGCGTTCCGCAGTCGCGAAGACCTCTCCCAGAGTTTGGCTGGGAGCGATATTCAGCTTGCGGTATAAGTCGTGCTCAGTTGGCAAACCCTTCTTGAAGGTAGAGGATGCAATTCGGTCATTGCAACTTACAATGTTTGCCTTTTCAACCTTGAATCTCTTGATGTAATCCTGGGGGGACTCATCATACTTCTTACGCAAGTTGAACAGGTGGTCAGGGTTCTATTTGATCGTTTGATAAGAGATGTACTCCTTGGTGAATACGAATGCTAGCTCCTTAAAGCTGTTAGTCGACCTAGATGGCAAGGTATGGAACCAGTCCTGGGCTACTCCTAGTAAGGTCATGACAAACACCTTAAACATCAGCGCATCTTTGGCCTTGTAGAGAACCATAAAACTTTTGAAGTTCTTCAGATAGCTCTCGGGATCGAAATCCCCTTTAAAGTGTGTGAAAGAAGGCATTGAGAATTGCTTTGGTGAAGTAGCATGTTCGATGTCGATAGTGAATGGTAAGGAGTTCACCTAGTCCACTTCCCTCTGTAAGGTATCTTCAAAATCTTCTCCAAAGCCAGTTATTCACAAGCCTTTCAACATCTTCTGTGTGCATGGCTTCCAGCTCACACTAGCGACCTCCATGATTCGGAAGTCATTGATTGACTTCCTCGTTGACTTGTAAGGCTGACTTCCTTGGTTGTCCTACGCTTGTGAGGGTTCCTTGTGGCTTGTCGACGGGAAGCAATTTTTCGAGAATGAGTTGTGGAGCACCTTTCTTCTCGAACCTCATGATGAGGGTTGATATGCTGATCTTCCTGAGGGCCTAGCCTCTCACGAACATTTCCTTGTGGGCCCAAGCTAATGAGAAGATCTAAAAGTTGGCCCAGCCCTTCATGCACGTTGATCCATGGGCTCAACCATGATCCAAGGCCAAGGTCTTGAACCAAATCAATCTGGCTGAGGAGCTGTCCAACCAAGTTATTTTGGTTGTCCACTCTCTGAGCCAGCTGGTCAACTCTAAGACTGAGGTCTGCTTGACTTTATGGATCAAGAGGAAAGAATTGTGTGCAGCCAACTACACACGGGCTAGGGTTTCATTGAAGGTGTACGCGGAAGCGTACTTCGAGCATGGCGGCAAAGGAGGAAATGAGCAAAGTTGTTCCAAGATCGGGGCGTAATTTGTGGTGGCGGCGAGATTGCTGTGGCGAGAGGTTCCACCTTGTGCGACAGCAGTGCCGTGATCGTGGCTGGATTCGGTTGCTAGGCCTTGCGCCTGTAAGTGGGTTCCCACTAAAGAGCGAGGAGGCTGGACGACGTTGGCGGCAATGAGTTATGAGGTTGCACAACTGTTTCAACCACGAGGCCATGTGGTGGGCTGCTGGTTCAAGCTGCTATGCCTTCTTGGCACAACTCTAATTGTGGGACCATGTGGTGGTGTGGCAGCATAGGCCTGTTGTAGGTTCACACCGGTGGCATAGTGAGGAGGCAAAGCCTTCATTTCGATTGCAGGATCGTGGGATGAGTAGAGCTTCTCGTGCGATCGCGAGATCGTGGGATGAGTGCGGTCTTGTTCAGAAAGCTTTGGTTGAGAGAAAAGAGAAGGAAATAAATTCCTTCGATTCAAGAGCACACGTTGAGTAATTCTTGCTCTCAATGAAAGCACCAAATGTTTGTGCATATATTCTCACAGGAGAGTATTCGCTTGTGGATTCTTCAGCCCTTGATCTTCCTTCTCTCTCTTCCTTGATTCTTGTAAAAAAGACCGGAGTAAATAGACTACACCTGGGGTGTGTTGGCCAAAGACCCTCCGATGCCTAAGTTAGTTCGACTGAATCCTTGAGAAACCTAAAAAAGGGTGCAGAGTTTTCTCTATAAGGAGAGAGGGGTAGCGATTGAGTCAACTAGGGGGTTTTCAAAGAATATCTTATTTGGAAGGAAGTTATTTTTTTCCCAAATTGTAGAGATTGAGTCAATTAGGAATTTGATTGGGATCAAATATTGATAATGATATGTCCAAAATAAGATAATATCCTGAATTGGTGATATGATGTTTTTAAATATGATAATATCCCTATTTTTATTATCAATTAATTTGCCAAATAAATGGGCTCAATTAATTGACCTATAAGATATTCTTCTTTTACATGTAGCGCCTTGTGATTAGAAGCAGAATATATGCTCCCACAATATATATATATTATATCATTTATAATACATATGCACATATACATGAAACTTTAAGTTTTTAATTTGTGCTATATAAATCGAATCGAGAACTACAGTTCTTGAATAATTTAATTATAAACTTTGGTTTTTGTCACCATTTAATTAATTTTGTTGTCAGAATTTTAGGTTGTGAACTTCAAGTTCATGCTCCTTTTTGTATTTATTTATTTATTTAATAAATATATATCTCCTCAAGGTTTTGGGTTTGAGGACTTCAATATAGATCTGTCTAGCTTAGAACTTCGGGTTCTAATGATCACGGGATTACATTGAGGACTTTATGTACTTACATAAAACACGACGGTAAATCCCCATCGTCTATTATTTATAAAGACGACGCTTTTACTCAAAACTGTCGTCTATTATATGTAAAGATGACAGTTCTTTGAAAGAAATGTCATATATTAGACGTAAAGACGACCTTTTTTTTTTTGAAAGAACTGCCATCTATTAGATGTAAAGATGATGGTTATCACTGTGGTCGTGTTGTTATATAGACGACGGTTTTTTTGAAGAACTGTTGTCGTTTTGTTATATAGACGACGTTTTGTGACAAAAAATTGTCGTTGTTTAGGGATAAGGACAACGTTTTATTAGAACCGTCGTTAATTGTAGGCAAAATACAATGGTTTTTATTTAAGGGAAATAACTTAAAATACCACCCATTTAATAATTTTTTTAGGAAAATACCACCCATCCCTTAAAATTTTAAAACTGCCACCTATAAATACATGTTTATTGTCGACTGATTCTACCCGTATCATTTTTTCAGAAATTGGGTTCTCTCTCAACTCTCATGGCTCTGTCTTTCTCTTCACCTCGTCTCTCTCTGTCGCTCAACTCTCTCCCTCGTGTAACTCTCTCTCTCTCTTTCTCCGACACAGTTGTCTTCCTCCCTCAGCAGTGTTTGTTCATTCAAGCTTAACTCCACGGTTCACATCCACAAGGTGCTGTTCATCTTCCTTTTCTTAGAACTTTGGGGTTTTTGTCAATTTGGTTTATAGTGTATGGATTTGTATGAAATTAATTTAGGGGTTTCTTCGAAATTGGTTTAGGGTTTTAGGGTTTAGGGCTCTGAAATTGGTTTAGGGTTGATGGGTTTCTATGAAATTGGTTTAGGGGTTTCTTCGAAATTGGTTTAGGGTTTAAGGGTTCCTTGGCACACCACATCTTTCTTACTGAGCGTTGGTTTTTAGATGCTTGTTTAACTGCAAACTTGCATTCTCTTTTGTTAAGTGGAATGAATTTGAGACGTGTACTATATTTTAACCTAAGCAATGACATTCTCAGCTTGTATAACTATCTACTAATATCTATTATATTATAGCATGGGTTCGTTCGAGTGCTTAATGGTGTTTATCATGTTTACAGTCAACTGGGTAATAACTCACACCCATTCTCGCTCGCTCGCAACCACTCTTCACAAAAATCAAACTCTTCATTTTGTCACAGAACGTTTGGGCTTTGTTCACCTATGTCTGGGTAAGTCCCAACTATCTTTATTTTTTGATGAGATTTTAGCTCTGGGCTTTGTGATTTCTACAAGAATTAATTCCACAATGTTCTAATTTTACTTGTTCAAATCAAAGCAAAGGAAGGGACGTTGTTTTTGGATAGGTAATTGTAAAAAACGACTTGTGGAATCTGCATGCTTATAATCAAAATTTGCAGATTGTCAATGGTCCACAGTCCACATTTGACACCGAGAACGCCTCAGACACTACTGCCATCACTCTCCATATCTCAGTAGCTTGTTTCTTCATAAGACAAATCATTATCTCAATCCAATGACCTGGCCCTTCCCCGACATCGGCCAAAGAATCATGTTGGCAATGTTGTTTATTGATTCTAAAAAGAGAAGGAAAATATCAACAAGTCAAAGAACGTGGACTTATTTTAGGGGAAGAGCCAGAGGAAAAAAAAAAACAATCAAATCACGAATGGAAGCATGTAGCTTTCAAAGGAAGATTAAGCATTACAGTAGCTATTAAAAGATATTTTTAGTTGAGGAAGGAGATTTCTCTTCCTCTGTTTGTTTAGTTAGAGCTTTTGGCTTGACTGCCAACGTGGTTATGGAGGAAGAAAGTTGGAAACCCGAGTAGTAGATGCGGGCCCAATAGTCATATACCTTCGAGTGACAGGTATGAAATTTCGAGGACGAAATTTTTATAAGGGGGGTAGATTGTAACGACCCAGCTCTTCCCTGACTTGGCCGCCACTCCAGCCGCCGGAAAAAGGTGATTTTTAGGCCGGTTTTCGCTCGAACTTTGCCGGCTCCGATCTCTCTCCGTTGGCCACCATTGTTGGCAATCAAGGTATGGAAATTCATCCATTCTTCATAATCTAGCTGATGGTTGGGTAGGATTGCATCAATTTTGAACATAGGTAGCTTGATTTTTGAACTGGATTTCGACCGGTTTTGGGAACGAGATTCCAGGCACTTCCGGTCAGTTTTTGGGGTGGGTCCAAAACAAAAGTGACTCCAAATAGGGTGTTAAACCTAGGGTAGGAAACCTTGAGCTGCGATTTTTAAATTTTCCGGCCATGCGTAATCGCTTTGGACACCCAAGCACTGCCGGCGCGTGGACACTGTAGAAAAGGGGCATTGTGTCCCGATGCGAATCCCTTGTTGTCTCTAGCGCGTAGGTGTGCTCGAATTTCAATTTGGATACCGTTTGAGTCTCGAACGGATATCGCATATTGTGTGTTATCCGAGTTCGATAGGTTTGAACCGTTGGATAGTCTTAAATTTAATATTTGTTAATTTAGGAATTTCTAGGATCGTATAGGAATTCACAGATCGTGAATCGGAGCCCCGGATGTTCAGATTTAATAACTTAAAGTTTATGTTTTACAATAACCGTCCGATTGTGCGATTGCGAGCGATTCGACCGTTCGATCGGGACCAAACTTACGGGACGTGTATTCTAAACCTTGTAGAACCCATAGGAACTTTCATATTAGAATTTAGAGGTCGTGGGCCCGTTTGACCAAGTATGGGATAGTTTGACCCTTGGTTGACCGTGAGTCTTCCGAGATAGCTTTACCTTCCTAGGAGGATTATAATGACCCTAGTGACAGGTCTTGAGCGTTGTTGAGTTATGTTGACTATGTTGAGATTTTTAGAGTGTTTATTATTATCGTAGGAAACTCTTGGATATTATTTTAACAATTGAAATTATGGAATGATTGATTATGGGTTAATTGAGTTGGGTGAGTTATGAAAGTGAGCTTTGGGTTCGGCTATGACTTTAGTGAATGGACTTTATTTTTATTTTAAATAGCATGGCTTTGTGATGGAATTTTATGCATGTGAATTTAATGGTTTATTGAAATTCATTTTATATTTAATAATTAAATTTAGTATTTTTGGTAAAGTATTGGTGATGTGTGGGGTACTTGGGATATTGTTGTGAGGTTATGGAAAGAAAAGAGTTTAGAATGTCAGTTTGAAGTGCTATACGCACTACCCTATGTACCTCCCCTGATATGGATTACACTGTGTAAGTACCATCTTGTGATTGTTAGGTCTCACGTGGCGTAGGATTTTCCGGCGTGAGGACAAACCCCATACGTGGCGTTGGATATTCCGGCGTATGGGGAGATGATATGATTGTTAGGTTACATGTGGCGTAGGATTTTTCGGAGTGCCGACAGACCCCATATGTGGTGTTGGATATTCTGGCGTATAGGGAGATTTTATGATTGTTAGGTCTCACACGTGTCATGGGATTCTTCCGGCGTGTGAGACAGGCCCCATGAATTTTCCGGCGTATGGGAAGATTATGTGATTAACATGGAGATGAATAAAGGTTTTGTGGATGGTTGGAATCAGAATTTAGTACGAAGAACTACGTGTGGCTTGATCCCTCAGTAAGGGTACGTAGGCAGCCTAGGGTTGTGTCCAGGTGCAGCCGCGAGTCAAACTTTTATTGAGTGTGGTGCAGACCTTGTCGTTGGTCCTGAAATTCGGGTGAGAACGAAATGTGATTGTGTTAGGAAGTTAAAACCTCGTATGTTGGAATTCGGAAAGTTAGATGATGTGAGTTGCGTTTGGTATTCATACTTCTGATTTGAGTTTATTATTTGCGTTGCTTAAGGCAATATTTGGTTAAGGGCTTTATTGGTAGTTTGGTTTCGCTTCGGTTTATGAGAGGGGCGAAGGCCGAGTTTGTGAATTGCATGAAATTATCTTATGCATGATGCCAGTTGTGGATGTTAAATGTGTTTTATGCAGATTTAAATTTTTGGGATTTTTCAAATTATAGGAGAGACCCTGCCAAAATTTTGGTAGAAAGTCTTAGTCTTTAGTAAGTGGGCCCTGCATCGGGTGATAGTCGAATTTCCATAGGATTCGTCTCGGGTTTTGGGAAATTCTGGGCGGGTCCTGTCACTCAAGCTCTTTTCATAATTCTATCATCTGGTGAGTTCATTCAGTTCTCTTTTGAAAATTTATTTGAAGTCTTAGACATAGTTTTTGCTCTAAGTTTCCTTTTGAATTATTGGTTAAAGTTTATTTATTTATAATTTTGGAATTGATGAGATATCTGATCAGGGCTTCAGCTTACCCTAATTTCTTTTTCTTTATTGTGATTGTGATTTTAGCTAAGGATTGGGTGATGGGTTTTTGTTTTGGGTCATCTGATATGGTTTTGAGATTGGTTTCATTTCTATGATTTTGGTTAGTATTAAAGTAAATAAATGAGTATTTCATTCTTGCGGTTTTTGTGGAGGTACATCATTGTATCATGCTTATTTTCTCTTCTGATGATATGATTGTATAATCTATTTGTTTGGTCAGGCTGGTTTGATGAGTGCATGACCTATGCTGAAAAGTGGCATAAAAAACTTCAAATGCAGAGCAATAGGCTCCAATAGGCTCCTTAAATACACAACTTTGCAGAGCAAAATGTTCTTTTAGATATAAAAAATGTTCGTTTGAATACAATAGTGGGGTAATAGTCTCTTTGAATACAATGATATAATAATAGGCTCTTCATAAGTGGTATTGCTAGCAGCTAGTTATTAGTATTTGTGTCCAAGAAGACCCCATTTTGAGCACAAATTTGACAGAGTGGTTATAGAGAAAAGAGGTGCTAAGAAATTAGATATTCTGATTTGTTCAATTACATTGCACCTATCCTATTATAGTTACAGCTAACCTCAACTAGCTTACTGAACACTTCTAACTGATATAACAGTTCTAACTTGCTTGGGTTTTTGTTAAATTGGTTTTGGCTGTAATTGCTTTGGGTTAGGTTTTTTGAATCTTCATGCTCATCCATCTGGGCTTTTACCAATTGCATTTAGATTGCTCTGGATATGTGAATCTTGAAACTTTGGATTTTCCATTTGATGTAGTCAGTGCTGTGTTAGAGTTGTATTGCTGTTGTGTTCCTGTTATTTTGCTGTGGTATTGCGGTTATATTGTGGTTATATTGTGGTTATATTGATGTTATATTGCTGTTATATTGCCATTGTATTGCCTGGTTATTGTGGTTGTATTGAGTTAATGAAATATTTTTTTTTCATGGTCAGAAATGGAGACAATTGTTATTCTGGTTTGCTACAATGGAAAATGGGTAACCTCAAAGAAGATGTGCAAATACGAAGGGGGTGACTCAAAAGGCTTAAGGTGGTGTAGTTTGCAAGCCAATCAATTTGAAGCACCAACTAAATACCCAATATACTTCAGACAAGTTCCTACATATAACTGAAGCTTCCTACCATTTCTGCAGCATAGGCACCTTCTTAACGGGAAAGGTAATTATTCTTGCTATTATTGTTGTTTACAAGTGTTCATAACGTCAAATTGGAGACTGAATGTACCTTTATTTGTTTTTATGCAGTATGCAGCTGTGAATTGTTCCCACCGATACTTAAAGATGTCGGATGTACGCCCTCCAAACGAGCATGTTAGTAACCCGGGAGACCAGCCGTGGCATGTGTCGTTCCCATCTCCACCTCTAACTCCCAATCACGATCCCACTTCATCTGGAAGTGAGGCTGAGAGCAATGATCCACTTGACAAAATCTCTGCTGCCAAGCACGACCTCCAATATTTGTCTAAGGCAACATATTGGTGGGAGAGCAAATGTGATATTCATGGCCAAGTTATGGGAAACTTGGCCAACAAGTTTAACAAAGCATATGTTGGAGAAGTGAAGAAAACTCTAAAAGTAAAAAGACGGAGCAAAGAGTTAAGAGTCCCTCAAGTTAAAATTGGAAGAGACAAAGAAATATGTTGTCGAAAAATTCACAAAATCTGAAGAATATAACCATGACATGGTTGAATGTTTCAACAATGACTTCGAAATGCTCCGAGATTATGCTTCAGTCATCTCACCAGACTACAATTGGAGTGAAATTGATGTAGCTGGTATCTGGGAGGTGCTGAATATTGGTGGAGAGGGAATGGCTCATTGTAGCCTCGTGCATGCAGTGAGGAGGAAGGCCAAAGACATGGATCTTTTGATGGACCTCTAGTAAGGGTGTGTGCTGGTTTGGTCCATGTGGTGCTAGGTGATGTGATGTCAAACTGTTGCCTTACTTTTCCTTTTGCGGGATAGTATTGTTAAGGTTCGGTGACGATTTATTTTGCATGTCTAAACTGTAGTCTGCAATGGATGTGTGTGTATTGTATGTAGATTAACTTAATATTGCCATCCTATTGTATGTGTATTGTACTAATATTGCCTATGTATTGTATAGATATTGTATGCATATTGCCACCCCATTATATGTATATTGTGATACTATTGCTGTCGTATTGTGGTTATATTGCCATAATATTGCCTCTCTAATGTATGTGTATTGGTCTAATGTTGCTATCCTATTGTATGTATATTGACTACGGCTCACCAATGGGTTTACGGTTTAGGCCCTACTTCATTCAAAAAGAAGACGACGAGGAGAAAGAAACAACGTGCCTTCCAAAAACAAGCAATCAGGTGCATCATAATTGCACCTTAAGACATTGTAGAAATTATTTTAAAAAATAATAACAACTAAAAAATAATTTACAAAAAAAGGAAGGTATGAATAAATATGCAAATGCTTCGTGATGGGTTGAAGAAAAGGATGATTACATTTGGTGGTTTGATTATGTTTGGTGATACGATATGTTGTTCATCTTAATCTTCATATATGTAATTGTTGTATTAATAATTGACACAAATTCATCTCGTAATCATGCAATTATTAAAGCTAAGTAAATGAAATTAAACAAAAGAAGATGCCCAAAATAAACAGAAACAACAATTTCTACCACCCTTTTATCGCTTCTGTATTGTTATTGTATCACCAACGTATCACCAGTTTATTGAGTTTTAGATAGAAACGAATTGTGCACTTCCTCTGTTTTTCATTTTTGACATATGTCCATTGTTTGACCTCCATTTTCCTATGAGAAAAACAAAGAACACATGAATTTAATTTGGAATGGATAGATAGCCCTGCATTAAACTTTTTGCCAAAAAAAAAAAGTAAACAGTAGAGCTTCTCCAAGCAAGCAAAGGCAGGATTAAGTTGATGACCATTAGTTCAAACATTATGTGATCTAATGGGGTTAACTAATTTTTGGAACAACTAATGAATCTTCAAAAAGATAAAGAACAACTAGTAAACTAATTTATGCAGTTTAACTTTGCACGGGTCACAGTGGTCAACATGATATTTGGTAACCATCTCTATACTTGTTGTATATTGCAGGCTTCTATGCATTCCAAACCTTCATTCTTCTGTTATAAAACTGTTAAATTACCATGATTTCTAACACATGGAAGTAAACAAACGAATCTGCACATTTATTTGTACATGCACACTGCTCATTGCGCATATGCGCATCTATTAATCACCACACCAATGTTTTAAAGATTGAGTCAGAGGGCAAAATGATTGATTGCATATTTCAAATTAGTCATCTGCTCATACGAACTTGGCCCTAAAACTGTACTAATGGTAAATATACTGACACAATAGCTATTAATGAAAAATTCTGAACAAACGAGGGACTTATTTTCTAACATTGTGGTGGAAGCGTGTTAAGTGATTTTTCACATTTGTTCATGGGGGTTAAGCATATCTTACCCCTTTCTAAATAAAGAACTTCTCCCTTCTTCAAACGCGCAGAAGTATAAAGAGTTTTCTTCAAACCCTTTTCAGTAACAATGCTTATACTGTACTTAATCCTGAAGAAATTAGAAAGAATGAACTTAGGAAGGTGCAATAATCATTGATGGATAGGGAAACAAGAAGAAAGAAAAAATGAGCAGCAAAACACATGGGATGAAGTAAAAAGAAGCAATATTTCTGTCAAAGTTTAAATTTTGAGAAGACTACAATAACAAAATTCCAAATCAGGTAACTTCATAAGCTGCGTCCTATTGGATTAGAGTGTTTGGTCCAGCTCTTTCTTATTGTAATTGGCTGTGGCTTTCTCATGAACGTATTGTGCATAGTCTTTAATAATCTTTTTTGAAAAAGGAAAAAAAAATAGTTCCCATTCTGCACACAATATGTTTGAGTGAAGCAATTAACATGCATTCCTAGGTTGAGGTGTTACAGACAACACAAAATGCAATTTTGAAAAGACAAGAAGTTTTTCCTACAACAGCACTAACACTGAGATTCAAGGATTATTCATTAGATGCCTTGAATGTCTGTAGCCCTGAAAATCAAGAGTTTTTTTTTAAATTTCTAAGAAAGAAAAGAAAACTTATATCGGATCCAAATAGAAAAGAGGTTCAGTGAGGTTCATCTTTAGTGGAAAGAAACCTCGTTTAACGTATATGGGGAATAGAGTTCAAGAAAAACCAAAAGAATGTCTCCACAAACGAACAAATGAGAATCAACCTAGTGCAATATAATTAACCAAAAAAAATTATTATGAATGCATAAAACATAAGTCTGTATTGTAAAATGAACATATAACAAGGTGAGTCTTCAACAAATTATAAGTGGACAATTATTTTCAAACAATCTGACAGCTGCTTGAGAGAACTGAGGGAGTTAAAGCATGAGATGCAAACATGATAAACACCGTTAAGCACTCGAACGAATCCATTCTATAATATAATAGATATTATTAGATAGTTATACATGCTGAGAATGTCATTACTTGGGTTAAAATATAGCACACGTCTCAAATTCATTCCACTTAACGAAAGAGAATACAAGTTTGTAGTAATACAAGCATCTAAAAACCAACGCTCAGCAGAATTAAAGGGTAAGAAAGATGTGGTGTACCAAGGAACCCCTAAACCCTAAACCAATTTCGAAGAAACCCCTAAACCAATTTCATAGAAACCCATAAACCCTAAACCAATTTCAGAGCAACCCCTAAACCCTAAAACCCTAAACCAATTTCATACAAATCCATGCACCATAAACCAAATTCACAAAAACCCCAAATTTCTAAGAAAAGGAAGATGAACAGTACCTCGTGGATGTGAACCGTGGAGTTAAGCTTGGATGAACAGACACCGCTGAGGGAGGAAGACGACTGCGTCGAAAAGAGAGAGAATTACATGAAAGAGAGAGCTGCGCAAGAGAGCTGAGCGACAGAGAGAGACGGGCCGAAGAGAGAGACAGAGCCAAGAGAGTTGAGGGATAACCCAATTTCTGAAAAAGTGATATGGGTGCAATCAGTCGACAATAAAGATGTATTTATAGGTGGTAATTTTAAAATTTTAAGGGAGGGGTGGTATTTTCAGAAAAAATTATAAAATGAGTGGCATTTTGAGCTATTTCCCAATATCTTTTTGGCTACACGATCTACTGGACGGCCAAGATTCAAGGTCAGGAAAATGCAAGGAAGCATAAGGGAAAGAGGCATGAAAAGAAAGGGAAGAGACGAGCACAATGTCCAATGAAAAATGAAAAAGAAAAAAGAAGAAGAAAAACACAAGTCTTGTGTTATAAAATGTTCTAGTTATTACAATGAATTGTGGGGGTATCCTTATGAAGTATGCGTGTAATTTTTTTTTTTAAAAGGAAAAAGAAAAGGAATATCCTTAACATCATACTGTAGCGTTAAAGAAAAATGGAGACATATAGTGTGTAAAAAGATTACAAATTTATTGTAATCACCTTATCTACCACTAGTTTTCTAAACGAAAAAATAATGCATTATTGAAAAGTTGATATAGATACAAATAATGCAGTGTGTCAAAGGACTATATATAATGCAGTTGTATGAAAGATGGATATCAAGACAAAGGGTTCTAATCAAGGGCCAAAAGCATAAGATATCATGTTTTTTTGTCGGTTTTGTAATGGGTATTTTTGTAACAAAGTGGGCTGGGCAGGTTTTGGGTTTTTTTTGAAAAATTGTGTTTGGGTATCTAGTAATATTATTGCAGTGGCTGTTTTTTAAGTTGTACAATTTTCAAGGGTTGTTTGTATTGGTAAGTCCATTGAATAGTCCAACTGGGCTGTTTTATAGAATTTGGATTGCCTAAAATTTTTCTATATTTTGGGATCAACGTTTGGGCTTAAATGTGAAGCTCATATATTTTTCAGCCTTGTAAAGAGCTATCTCATATAAATACCTCTAATTTTTTTCAACGACCCGTGAGTATTTTATTTTGTGCACGAGTGGTTTGTGATCACTACTACATTTTACGATTTGCGCGACGAAGACAATTTCGTCGAGCAAAGTTGAATTTCGTCGCACAAAATCAAGCGCGACAGAAACTTCGTCGCGCGTAATCTGTCTCTCAAAGATCGTGAAGAAAGACTTTGCGCGACCGATTGTATTACTCGTCGCGCAATTTTGTGCGACGGTTACCCTTCGTTACACCAAAGGTTACGAGACGGCGCAATAGTTCGTCGCACAAACTTATGCGCGACGAAAGAGAGTTCGTCGCGCAAAATTATCTTTCGTCGCGCAAAATTAATATATATATATAATTATTATTTCATTTCAATATTACTTTTTATTTTATTTTATAAAAAAAATAAATTTGGTTTTTTTTTTGGATAATAAAATGAAATTCCAATAAATAAATAAAAAAGAATTGTAAAGAACATATTTATTATATAAAATAAATGTATACTGCAAGAGAAATATGTAAAAAATAATTATGAAAAACTAATCAAATAATGTTCCAAAATCTACATTATCGTCTGGCACATGCGATTCAGAGGTCTGGGGGTCTACAGGGGCCGTCGTCTGGTGGGGATGCTCGGGATGGACGGGCTCGGAGGTCAGCGCATCAAAATGCGGGACTGGAATGCCGGACTGTGCGAGGGACTGCAGAATGACAGACATCTGACTCTGAAGAGTGGCCACTTGTGCTGTCAAAGCAGTGACCTGACTGTTTGACTGCGCTGATGAACGGGGTCTGGGTTCCCTCCGCCTGGCATTCCCCACCCCTCGACAATATGTCCCCGATCTCCTCCCGAGAGTCTGATCCAATGCCTCCGTCAAGATCTGAAACCCAGCATCCTGTGGAGGATCCACAGACTCGATCGGAGTATCAGGAGGAAGTTGGGAGGCGGACTCCTGAAGAACCAACTGGCTCTTCTCCACCATCATCGTCTGTTTAGCATAACATAAAATATAAATTAAAACATTCATATAATAACCTTTAAACTTGAATGCGTAACATAATAATTAAAATGAAATAATACTCACATGAAGGACTCGGCCAATTCATTCCCAGGTCGAACATAAACATCGCCAAAGACGTCGATCTCTGGGAATTTGGACCCCCCCTAAATTGAACAAGAGAAGAAAAATATTAGTACGAAAATCATTCTTTATGAATAATTAAAAATTAAAAATTAAATAAAAATTCTTTTATTATTACCTGCCGACGTGCATCCATCCTATAGGAGAAGGGCCTGGAACCGGAATGATGGAGAAGAGTCTTCTTCTTCCTATTGCCCTTATTGACTTTGGCTTTATTCTGTTATACAAAAAATAAAACGTATTAGTTGAAATTGAAATTAAATATAAAACATTAAAAAAGAACATTAATAAGAAAAGTATAATAAATTTGAAATTATAAATTACCACAAAAGCGGGCGCCTGAAAATGAGCGCAGAGCCACGCCCAACTATCCTCCCGCCCCTCAAGCTCCTTCGGGCAACCCTCCTGAAGAGCGACTTCTGGATCATCAAACGCCTCAAAATAGTGGTGCAAGGCGCTCTTCCACTGCTTGTACCTCTCAGAGAAGAGTCTGTTGATGTATGCCAACGACTCGTCGTCCAGGTCCTCCAAGTTATAGTTCGTCTGCAATAAATTAATTACATACATTTAAATAATAGAAATATAAAATTTGAAAGAAAAAGAATTAAAAGGCCTACATACAGACAACTGGCCGCGAACCTCTGTCTTGGTCTCGTCAGGCATCACCTTCCAAGACTTCCATTTCATCGGGCAATGGCTCCGAATGACATGACCAATGTCGTGGGCCAAGGAGCTATGCAACTCTGCCGTCGGTGCAGCCCGATGTCGCTCATCGTATCCAATGTTGATACGACTGTTGGTCACCCGGGTGACCTTCGCCGTCTTCAACTGCCGACACGGCCCTTGGGTGTTCTTCTTGACTGCAAAGAAAGATGATATTAATGTTAAATAAATAACAAATTTAACTATAAAATACACACACAAAAATAAAAACAAAAACAAAAACAAAAACAAAAATTAAAAAAAATTATAAATAACTGGAGTTTAAGGATATCTATACCTGGCTGTGACCCCGACGCATCAGTGGATGTGGTGTCGGTGGTGCTGGCGGGCCGATGATGTCGTCTGGCGCTAACAGGCTGTGCCACTGATGAAGCTGATGAAGCAGGCGCCTGGGACCCTGCGGGACCAACTGCCAAGTGGTCCATCAGTGGTGGCGCAGTGGCAGCAGATGTCGGGTAAGCCGGGGGCTCCGAACTCTGCATAGTCGTCACCGCCCTACGACGTCTAATCAGGTCTGACATCTGCACAATTTCATTAATACACGTACAAATTAATAAAATATACGAATATTTGAAAGCACATACAATTTTATTAAAATTCTTGACCTAGGGTTTGCGAATTCGGAGTATCCGGGACTCCGATCCACGATCCGTCGAATCCTAGACGATCCTAGAAATACAAGGTACACCATACGTGAGTTTGAGTTTGAAACAACGGTCCGAACATAACAAACTCGAAAATCGCACAATGGGCAAAATCCGTTCAAGACTCAAACGGTAACCAAATTCCAATCCGAAAACACCTACGCGCTCGTGGAAATAGGGGATTGCACTGGGACCCAATGCAGTGGTGCTACAGTACCCCACGCGCCACCACACGCACCGGCAGCGCGTGGGTGTCCAAAGCGATACGAATCGCCGAAAATTTCTAAAAACTAAGGGCCAATGTTCCTACCCTAGGTTCAAAACATCAATTGGAGCCACTTTTGTTCTCGGATCTACCCCGAAAAATGGCCAGAAGTGGCCGGAATTTAAATTCAAAAACCGGCCGAAACATAGGGTTTTGAAATCGACTGACCTATTGCAACAATTACATAAATCCTACCCAACCATCAGCTAAAGCATGTAAAATAGGACAGAAACCATACCTCAATTGTCGGATTTGGTCGCCGGAGGAGAGAGAACGACAGCGGCAGAGATTCGATGAAAACCGAGGAAATTACGGCGGCTGGCTCGATGGTGACAACGGGGAACCTCTGGGGTACTAGCGTTGTGGCGGCGTCGTCCAAACTGCACTGGGGTAGGGGCTGAGCTGACGGCGGAGAGAGAGAGAGAGAGAGAGAGAGAGAGAGAGAGAGAGAGAGAGAGAGAGAGAGAGAGAGTTAGGCAGAAAACTGAAGCTGGGGAAGAAGGAGGCTATCGCGTCGTTTCTGCAATTTTATTCGAGTTTGCGCAACGAAGAACCAAAAGCATCGCGCAAAATATTTTAACTGACACTTGCGCAACGACATAAATATACCCTTCGTCGCGCAATATTGTAAATCCCAAATTTAGGCATCACAGTGGGTTTTGCACGACGCACAGTCTAATATATTCGTCGCGCAATGTTGTCAATCCGCCAAAATTTTGGGACTTAAGGTTAAGCGGGAGAGATTGAAAACTTTGCGCGACGCTTCCCTTTTTTAGTCGCGCAATGTTGTCAATCCGCCAAAATTTTGGGACTTAGGGTTAAGCGGGAGAGATTGAAAACTTTGCGCGACGCTTCCCTTTTTTAGTCGCGCAATGTTGTCAATCCGCCAAAATTTTGGGACTTATGGTTAAGCGGGAGAGATTGAAAACTTTGCGCGACGCTTCCCTTTTTTCGTCGCGCAATGTTGTCAATCCGCCAAAATTTTGGGACTTAGGGTTTAGCGGGCGAGTTTGAAAACTTTGTGCGGCGAAGAACACTAGTTTAGTCATGCAAATCCTGTTTCTGTAAACTCTCAAAATTTTTTGGCTAAGTGTCCGAGGAGAAAAGGGGTGGCGGAGATTGCGCGACGAAGAACACTAGTTTCGTCACGCAAATCCTGTTTCTGTAAACTCTCAAAATTTTTTGGCTAAGTGTCCGAGGAGAAAAGGGGTGGTTGAGATTGCGCGACGAAGAACACTAGTTTCGTCGCGCAAATCCTATTTCTGTAAACTCTCAGAATTTTTTGGCTAAGTGTCCGAGGAGAAAAGGGGTGGCTGAGATTGCGCAACGAACACTAGTTTCGTCGCGCAAATCCTATTTCTGTAAACTCTCAGAATTTTTTGGCTAAGTGTCCGAGGAGAAAAGGGGTGGCTGAGATTGCGCAACGAAGAACACTAGTGTCGTCGCGCAAATCCTGTTTCTGTAAACTCTCAGAATTTTTTGGCTAAGTGTCCGAGGAGAAAAGCGGTGGCTGAGATTGCGCGACGAAGAACACTAGTTTCGTCGCGCAAATCCTGTTTCTGTAAACTCTCAGAATTTTTTGGCTAAGTGTCCGAAGAGAATGAGATTGCGCGACGAAGTACACTAGTTTTGTCGCGCAAATCCTGTTTCTGTAAATTCTTAGAATTTTTTGGCTAAGTGTCCGAGGAGAAAAGGGGTGGCTGAGATTGCGGGACGAAAAGTTGAGATGGCGCGACCAAGGAAATCTGTTCGTCGCGCAAACTCTAAACCCTAAACCCTAAACCGCGGAAACCATAAACCCGAAACTAGTTTTAATGATCCAACCGGCAAACTTATTTTTTTATATTTCGAGATCGTATATGCCCAAAATCTGACAAAACAAACGTTAGAAAATCAAGTAATGGTACAAAACATTTCGACGGTACAAAATTTTTCGACGGTTCTAAATGAAAAGTCATGATTTAACATTTTAACTCCAATTTTGATGATTTTTTACAGCTACTTTTCTTGACCCTATATGAATACAATTACTGAATTTGATCTTCAATTTAAGATGTTTACACTAGGGTGATACCACATAATCTTATGTTATACTTAACGAAAGTATAAGTAAACTATTCATTGTTGGTGAATATATGATTTTGATGGCATACGCATTCTATGAAAGTAGTTTCAATAATCCAGCCGTCAAACGTGTTTGTTTATATTTCGAGATCTTAGGCCCCAAAAATCAGGAAAAAAAAACATTCAGAGATCAAGTATCGGGACAAAACTTTTGAACGGTTATAAATAAAAAGTCATGATCTAACGGTTATTTTAACCCCGATTTTGATGATTTTTTACAGCTACACTCCATCACCCTATATGAATACAATGAACCAACTCGATCGTCAATTTCGAATATATATGTGTATATAACATATATTATAAAAGAATATATATTTGCACGACGAGTAACATTGTTCGTCGCGCGACAGATAAGGATTTGTCGCGCAATGTTTTACCTTTACGCGACGACTGCTCTCGGTCGCGCAAATTTTGCGCAACGAGGGTTTCTTGGTAGCGCAAAATTGCATCGCGTGACGGAAAATAATTTGTCGCCCAATTTTTTCACTCTGCGCGACGAGATCTTCTTCGTCGCGCAAGAGTTTTCATTTTTGAAAAATGTTTGGTGTCAATAATTTTCAAACTTTGTATGAAAATGGTTTGGATATATTTATTTATCAATGTTTTATAACAAATGTTTTATCATTTTCATTTTGTAAACGTGTTTTGTCAAAAAGAAATTTAAAAATTAATATTAAAAGGGTTTGGATATATTGATTTACCAATGTTTTATAACTAAATTTATTTTAATAATGTTTCAGGTGTCCACATATATAAGGTTTGGATATAACAACTACATATATTCAAACTTTTGTATTACGCAAAGTCTGTACACTAGCATAATAAAATTACAAAAAATTTAATTATTCATCATCTGAATTATAGTAACTTTCGTTATCGTCGCTATCATCACTTTTGGTCTCCCAATCCTCCTCCTCCTCCTCTTCCTCTATAACTACATCATCTGTGTTGCTCGGGCCCACTGCAACATCGAATCTTGGAAGATCCCCGAGGTCAATTGTAATTGACTGAATTGGTATTTCGATTGAAGACACTCCTTGTATTTGAAACGGTTCTTGTATAACATGTGTATCTTGAAGTGTTTCCGCATCATTTTCCATTGAAGATTCTAAACGTTGGTCAGCCACATTGTGGACGTCGTTGTCAGTTGGGTTTAGTTCTGGTATAGCATACACATTCTTATGATCCATCTTCTGAACAACTTTCCAACTGCTCCCAGCTTTAGGGTCATCTAGATACACAATTTGTGTTGCCATGTTTGCCAAAATGTAAGGGTCGTCATCATACCAAGTTCTGTTAATTTCCAGACAGTAAGCCATGGTTGATTTTAACACTTCCCGGCCTATTTGGGTTGCTATCAAACCATCGACACTTAAACATGATCACTTGGTATCGATCTTTGTAAAGCAATTGAACGACAGTTGTGAGTTTGCCATAAAAATCAATGTTCGTACTTTCGCCTCCACCTGGGACATGGACACCGCTGTTTTGCGTACACAACTTGTCATCTCGTGCAGCCCCCAAAAATTTGACGCCGTTAATATAACAACCCGAAAATAATTCAACGCGAATTGGGCCGAACGCCAAGTTATATAACTCATCACTGTAAGTGGGGGAATTCGATGATTTCAACTTATTCACCTAATATAATACAAAACCATTCACATGTTAGTCTGACAAAATTAAATACTACAATTTATATTTGTCAAATACAAAACACTTATAACTTACATAATCCAAAAACTATTGTGGAAACAATTCACGGTGTTTCTGGGCAACTAAATGTGATGGATGTTCTCGCGTCATCATCTCTTCATACTCATCTAAGTATGCCATTATCTCATCACAATTGTTCAGTATGAACCAATGCGCTACCTCCATGTCGTTTCTAGAAAACGACTCTCCTCGTCCAGGATCTCCAAAGGGTCGTGCGCTTTGGGCAAAAACAGAAAGTTTTTCCTTTCTCATACCTCAGTCGTTATTGCGCTGAGGACGATTGAAAGTACGCGACTCATATGAACCCACGCCTCTATAATTGATCCTTCGGGCTTTGCCCTGTTGCGTACACTTTTTTTCAGCTCTCCGAGAAGCCTGTCAAAATAAAACGATATGATACAAATTAGCAAGTCTATGATAATAATGCATACACAAACGATAAGGATTATATACCTTTCTATTGGATACATCTAGCGATAGTTGACAGGACCAGCAAGCAATGCCTCTTCTGACAAGTGAACCATCACGTGCATCATACTTGTGAAGAAAGCTGGAGGAAATATCATCTCAAACTTGCATAGGACTTGGACAATGTCATGGCGCAACTGAAACATGTCTGTCTTTCTCAATGTTTTTGCCGTCAGTTGGGAAAAAAATCTAGACAACAACATGATTGGCTTCACAACATCTTCCGGCAATAGATGTCGAATACCCACAGGATGTAGGCGTTGCATAAACACATGGCAGTCATAGCTCTTCAGTCCAGTAAATTTACCCCCGTCAACATTCACGCAACGTGCGATATTAGAAGCATACCCATCAGGAAACTTTACAGACGAAACAAACTTTAGAAACTCTTTTTTGTCATTTGGTTTCATAGAAAAGAATGCAAGATCCCTTCTAGCTTTATCACTGTCCCTGTTCATCCATAAACCTCTTCGTATGCCCATTCTTTCCAAATCAAGACGGGCTTTGATTGTGTCCTTTGTCTTGCCCTCGATATCTAGAATCGTGCCCACCAATGTGTCAAATACATTTTTCTCAACATGCATCACATCTAGATTGTGCCTCAATTTGAGTTTCGACCAATATGGGAGCTCAAAAAACATAGGCTTGTGAGTCCAGTTCATATGTGTAGAAGGTCTGGTCCGACTAACTGTTTTTCTGAACGGAGCAAAATCCAAACGGTTAAGCTGTTCCAAGATCTCATCACCGGACCATTCTGTAGGTCTGAGGCGACGCTCTGTGTTCCCGTCGAACTCTTTATCTTTTTCCCGCCACTCGTGGTCCCATGGCAACCATCTCCGATGACCAAGGTAACAAACTTTTCCCGCATGCCAACCAGAAGTTACATCTTCCTTGCATATAGGACATGCCATATAACCCTTTGTGCTCTACCCAGAAACCATTGCATATGCTGGAAAATCATTCACAGTCCACATATCTGCTGCCCGCAAAGTAAACATCTTCCCAGTTGATTTATCGTACGTGCGAACACCGTTTGTCCATAAATCCTTCAGCTCATCAACCAGCGGCCTTAAGTAAACATCGATTGACCTCCCAGGATCTTCAGTTATCAAAACAGTCATCATCATGTATTCTTTTTTCATGCATTTCCAAGGCGGCAAATTATATGGGAATACGAAAATCGGCCAAGTGCTGTGGTGTTGGTTTAGAACCCAATATGGATTGAATCCGTCAGTGGCAAGTCCCAATCTCGCATTTCGGGGATCAGCAGCAAACTCGGGGAACGTTCGATCGAACTCTTTCCATGCCTCCTTATCTGCAGGATGCCGCATCACATCATCGTCTACCCGTTTTTCCTTATGCCTTCTCATGTCTGTAGCAGTATGCGTCGACATATACAATCGCTGCAACCTAGGTTTCAGGGGCAGATAACGCATGACTTTTTGTGGGATCTTAGTCATTCTATTCTGAGATGTCATTTTGAACCTCGACTCATTGCATATAGGGCATGTCTCCAACGTTTCATGCTCCTTGTAGAATAACATGCAATTATTTTTGCAAGCATGAATTTTTTCATAACCCAATCCAAGACCATTCAACACCTTCTGCGCGTGTTTATGGTCTTTCGGCAAACAATTGTCTGTCGGAAGCATTCTCTTGAAAACTCCCAAAAAGTAATCGAAACACAGGTTCGACATACGATACTTTATTTTTCCGTGCATTAGCTCTACAATGGCCGTGAGAACGGAAAAGCTCTCGCACCCCGGGTATAGCTCTTGGTTGGCATTTTTTAACAGTTTTTCATATTGTTCAAACTCCGCGCTGTCTATTGGTGTAGGCACGTCATCTTCCCCTTCGTGATTGATGTTGGTTGATGCAAATGGAAAAGCATCCTGTATGATATCCATGACTTGATCATTAGGATCCACAATAGGTTCAACACTGTCCATTCTTGTGGCATTTGAAGATGAAGCATGGTCTAATTGTTCCCCATGAAGGTTCCAAATGCTATATGTCTCAATCATTCCATTCCTTACTAAATGAAATCCAACATTTTCAATTGTCTCCCACAACGTGTTATTACACCTCCTACAAGGACATCGGATTCTAGTTGCACCCGGGTTGTGTCTACGTGCAAACTCAATAAAATCCTCGATCCCAAGAAGGTGATGACTGGTCCAATGTACATTCTTTTTGTTCCAGATATTACTGTGGAAGGGATTTGCGTTTTCTTTGCAAGTGAAAGAAAATGCAGAATTTGGTTCCAGGTAATGTGTAAAGTTTCTTTTGCTAAAACAAGAAAAAGAAAAGAAAAGAATAAAATAATTTGGCTTCCGGCAACGTGTAGAATTCAATTCATGGTTGCGGTCCTTTCCTTTGCAATTTGCAGGATTTATGTCAAGTATAAAATAAATAAAATATAAAAAAAATAATTATTTAAAAAAAAAAGAAAGGAAAATTCATCTTAAATAGTTCCTGTCAACGTGGGTGGGAAAAACAATTGAAGAAAAGTTTAAATAAAAAACTTTTAAGATGCGCCAAACACCCCTCCCACTGCTAATTGTTTATCCACAGCACTCGATTGATTAGTCCGAACAAATGCGTCATGGCTCCGTCTTGCTCCATCATCCGGCCGTGCGTCATGGCTCCGTCCTGCCCCATTATCAGTTCCCCCAGAAAAATTCAGATATGGTTCCACTGCTAATTGTTCATGTATAACACTGCCCCTGAAAAATGCGTCATCAACTCCCCCTGAAAAATTCTGATTTGTTTCCAAATCATACGAATGAGGATCCGGATTATCCATATTTTCCTTCATGACTTTGTCCCATTCTAAATGAACCCCTGTCTTCTTCACTCTCACAAAATCAACATCATGAGGCTTTACAAGAATCGATACGTGGTCACCGCCTTCCAAATGGAGCACATCGTTTGACAATTGTCCTTGCCAAAGATAATGGTCTTCAGGTTCATTTGACAATTGTCTCTGCCAAAGATAATGGTCCTCAGGTCTCCACCAACGGAAATGGTCTTCAAGTTCACTGTAAGTTTTTAAGGAGGCAAATGCTATCTTGGTGTGCAAAGCAGTTTGTTTGGTAAGATTTCTAACGATAACGCCAATAGGACCTTCAGAATCTTCAAGTTTTGGGCCAAAAACAGAATAAGAGTAAACGAAGCATATAGTCAACCCTTTTAAATCAAGACCCATGGTTTTTTGAGGAACTTCAAAGAAGACGATACCATCCACATCATTGACGATTTTGAACCACTCAGGAATATCATAAATTCCGTTCAAATAAATTCCACCAAATCCGCAAGAAGTCCATCTCTGCACACCAGAAGCAATACATTCTCATACATGCATGCATATATCATTACACGGGCAGTCAGATTGTGTGTGTGTGTCTGTGTGTGTCTGTGTGTGTGTGAGAGAGAGAGAGAGAGAGAGAGAGAGAGAGAGAAACAGACAGACCGACCGACCGACCTGTAGGATGTTGTTCCTAAAATCGGCAGTCAGATTGGTGCAGCCTTCCATATGAATCCTTGTCATGGAGTTTAATGACTTATCCAAGCCTGGAACCTCAGTGAGTTTGAACGAATCATTTAGATACAATTCTCTCATATTCGACATTTTTGAAAAATCTGGAATTGTTTCCAATTCTGGGCAGTCATTTGCTTTCAGAACATACAAGTTGGTTGGTAAATCTGGGATAGCACGAAGTCTTCTGCATGCATTTAAACACAAGACCTTGAGCTTTGAAAGACCAGCGAGGCTTGGCAGGCTACAAAAGTGATTGTCTCCAAGAAGCAGATGTTCTAAGGAAATTAGGCTACATAGATCCTTAGGGATTCCATCCTCAGTTAACAAGTAGCAGCCTGCAAGACATAACGCTATTAAAGAGTTTAAGCCATGTAAGGAAAGGGGTAAAAGATGGAATTTCAAAATTCTCACCAGATAGAGATAAAATTCTCAAGTTCTTCAATTTTACTATGGAAGATGGAATTTGTCTGATGCGCGTGTTATCTGCTTGCAAAATTGTCAATGATACCATGTCCCCTAAGCCATCAGCCAAGTTTTCAAATCTCCAACAACCATCAAGTATAAGAGTTTCAATAGACTTGGATTTATAGAAATTCAGTGGGAGATCCCCTAGACAGGTGCAGCCTTCAAGATTTACCAAAGAAAGTCTTCCAAGATGCCCGATGGATGAGTGTGTTGATGTGTAACCCTTTGAGCTGAGCCAAAAATCCCCTTTGCCGCCTAATTCCATTTCATTTAAATGTTTCTGTTGTTTAGATTTTTTGTTTTTAAAAAAAAAAAAAAAAAAAAACTTTAGTTTTCTGCTGCTTGTAATAAGGACCCTTGGATTAGAGTCCAAGTGGCTCTTTAAGTGAGGGTTTAGATTGAGACAAGTGTAATCATCTTATAGGATGATAGTTCAATGGCTAGGATTGAGTTTTGTATTGAGGCAGTTAGAGAAGAATCTCTCTTCTCTCTCCTCAACGGATATATCTCTTTTTGGCATGTAATGAAATACAGCTGACTTCATTCATTCAATTTTTCTGTTCTTTCACAGAGAGCAACGTTCTCTCATTTCTCTCCCAAACACATCCAAAATCTATGAATTCTATCATGGCCTCAGAGCCAGGTTCGATTGATTGAGCTGGGCGTGATCTGTGAACAGAAAATCGAGCTCGATCTGAGCTATCGTTGAGCTGATTTGGAGATCGAAGTAGCGAATTCTTGCATCAAGATGTCTCATATGGCAGGATCTGGAGCAGCTGAGCTTCGAACACCAGTTTTTAATGGAGAAAACTACGAATTCTGGAGTATTCGAATGAAAACTATTTTGAAATCGCACGGTTTGTGGGATCTGGTCGAGAATGGGCTAGATGACTCAGGCATGAAGAAAGAAAAAGAAGAGGCTGCAGAAACTGAGAAGTCCATGGTGGCTCAGATTCTGATGAAGGATGCTCGTGCACTTGGATTAATCCAAAGTGCAGTTTCAGATCAGCTATTTCCAAGGATTGTGAATGAGGAGACCTCGAAGGGAGCTTGGGATATATTGAAACTGGAATTCAGAGGAGATAAACAGGTACGAAATGTTAAATTGCAAGGGTTGCGTAGGGAATTTGAATATGCTCGCATGAAGGATAGTGAATCTCTATCTGTCTATCTGGTTAGATTGTTTAATATGATGAATCAAATGAAGAGTTATGGTGAGGAGTTATCTAGGGAGAGAATTGTGCAGAAGCTATTGTTTAGTCTGCCTAAGTCCTATGATTCTATATGCTCTGTGATAGAGCACTCAAAGGATCTTGAAACTCTGGAAGTTCAAGAAGTGGTTGCCTCCTTGAAGAGCTTTGAGCACAGATTGGATAGGCACACTGAGAATTCTTCAGAAAGAGCTTTTGCTAGTCTGAATGTAGATGAAAAGAAGCCTAAGAATGAGAGTCTTTCTGAAAATCAGAGTTTTCAGAAAAGTGCTCCTGGAAATCAAAGCTTTCAAAAACTTTGGAAGCCTAATGATGGTAACATAGCAGCTTGTAAGCATTGTGACAAGTTACATTATGGCAAGTGCTGGTATGAAGGCAAGCCTAAATGTCATGGATGTGGAAAATTTGGACATATGGTCCGAGATTGCAATGGAAATAGGAATGCACATAGGGTGAATTATGCAAATGAGATGGAAGAACCTGGTACACTATTCTATGTCTGTAATGCTGCAACAGATGTAAAGGTTAATCACTCTTGGTACATAGACATTGGGTGTAGTAATCACATGACAGGAGATGAGGGACTTTTAGTAAATGTTCAAAGGGATTTGACTTCTAAGGTGAAGATGGGGACTGGAGAAGTAGTTTCAGTTACTGGAAAAGGAACTTTGGTGATAAAAACCAAGTTTGGTAAGAAGCACATTCATGAAGTAATGCTTGTACCTGGTCTTGAAGAAAATTTGCTCAGTGTTGGGCAAATGATGGCACATGGCTACCATCTTGTGTTTGGAGAGAATATGGTGAGAATTTATGATGATCAGTCAATGGAAAATCTGATTGTGGAGGTGCAAATGACAAACAACAGATGCTTTCCATTGACAATGATGCCTGCCAGTGAGTTGGTTCTAAAAGCAAGTGTTACACATTGCTTGCAGACATGGCATAAGAGACTTGGGCACTTAAATGAAAGAAGTATGAAGCTGCTTGAGAATCAAGGGATGGTTCATGGACTACCCCACTTGGAGCAAATGTCAGTGGTGTGTGATGGATGTATGCAAGGAAAGCAGCATAGGGATTCTTTCCCTTTGGAATCAACTTGGAGAGCCTCTAATCCTTTGGAATTGGTTCACACAGACATCTGTGGACCAATGAAAACAGAATCCCTCTCTGGAAACAGATATTTTCTCCTATTTACAGATGATCACACTAGGATGTCTTGGGTGTATTTCATTAGAAACAAATCAAGTGCATTGGAGTGTTTCATGAAATTCAAAGCTATGACTGAGCTGCAAAGTGGGTTCAAGATAAAGAGTTTGAGAAGTGATAGGGGTGGAGAATTCTTGTCAGGAGAGTTTAACAGTTTCTGTGAAGAATCTGGCATTCAAAGGCAATTAACAGTGGCTTACTCCCCTCAGCAGAATGGAGTAGCTGAGAGGAAGAATAGAACAGTGGTTGAAATGGCTAAGTCAATGCTGCATGAGAAAGGTATCCCTTATGAGTTTTGGGCAGAGGCTGTCAATACTGCAGTCTATTTGTTGAATAGATGTCCTACCAAGGCTCTCAGTAAGGTAACACCATTTGAGGCCTTCACTGGCAGAAAACCAGGAGTTGCACATCTGAAAATATTTGGATCTCCTTGTCATGTGCTTATTCCTTCTGCATTAAGGCATAAGCTTGAAGAAAACAGTCACAAGTGTATTTTTGTAGGCTATGGTCTTTGTGAAAAGGGATATAGACTCTTTGATCCAAGAAATAGGAAGATTATTCTGTCAAGGGATGTGAAATTTGATGAAGAAAGCTTATGGAAATGGGAGAATGCTAGAGAAGGAGAAATCACTGTGCTTGTGCCTACTGGAAATCAAGACTATGCTCTAAATCCAGACTTGAATGCACCACTGCAAATACATGAAGAAGTCATAGCTCCAGAAGAACCAAGTCAAAGCTTGGAGACACAAACACAAGCAGATGGAGATCTACCCTGCAGGATGAGAGCATTGAAGGAAGTTCTCAAGCTATTGATCATACACCAAAGAAATGGAAGAGCATTAATGACATTATGGCTCAGTGTAATATGTGCATTATGGAGCCTGAGAATTTTGAAGAAGCTGATCTAGATGAGTCATGGAGAAGGGCAATGGAGGCTGAGTTAGAAATGATTGAGAAGAATAACACTTGGCAGCTTGTGGAAAGGCCTTTTAACAAACCTGTTATTGGTGTCAAATGGGTCTATAAGACCAAGCTTAATCTAGATGGCACTGTGCAGAAGAATAAGGCTCGGTTAGTAGCTAAAGGCTACTCACAAAAACCTGGAATCGATTACAATGAGACGTTTGCCCCAGTGGCAAGGCTAGATACCATTAGGACTTTGATAGCTCTGGCTGCACAGAAGGAATGGCATTTATACCAACTGGATGTCAAGTCTGCATTTCTGAATGGAGTTCTAAAAGAAGAAGTATATGTGGAGCAGCCACAGGGTTTTGAGAAAAAGAATGAAGAAATCAAAGTGTATAAGCTGAACAAGGCCTTGTATGGATTAAAACAAGCCCCAAGGGCATGGTATGATGAGATAGATTCCTACTTCAACAAGGCAGGATTTAAGAAAAGTCCAAGTGAAGCTACACTTTACATTAAAACTGATGAAGGCTCAGGTATTCTCATTGTTTCTCTCTATGTGGATGATATTGTTTATACTGGAAGTTGTGTAAAAATGCTTGAAGAGTTCAAAAATGACATGATGAAGCATTATGAGATGACTGATCTCGGGCTACTCTATCATTTTCTTGGCATGGGAGTTGTGCAGACTGAGAAATACATATTTCTCCATCAGAAGAAGTATGCAATGAAAGTGGTTGAGAAATTTGGTTTAAAAGGCTGTAAATCAGTGGCAACCCCCTTGGTAGCAAATGAAAGGCTGTGCAAAGAAGATGGAAGTGAGATGGCAGATGAGAGTGAATATAGACAGATTGTAGGCAGCCTGCTGTATCTGACAGCTACAAGACCAGACATCATGTTTGCCTCAAGTCTGCTTGCTAGATTTATGCATAATCCTACTAGAAAGCACATGGGAACAGCCAAAAGAGTGTTGAGGTATGTTCAAGGTACACTTGAATATGGAGTTGAGTATAAAAAGGGCAAGGCAGCTACCTTAATTGGCTACTGTGACAGTGACTGGGCAGGCAGTGAAGATGACAGAAGAAGTACATCAGGATATGTGTTCACTCTGGGATCTGGCATGTTTTCTTGGGCCTCAATCAAACAAAATACAGTAGCTTTGTCTACTGCTGAAGCAGAATATGTGAGTGCTGCTGAAGCAACATCACAAGCTAAATGGCTAAGGTTTATACTTGAAGATTTTGGAGAGGAGCAAGTGGAAGGCACACCAATTCTGTGTGACAACACATCTGCCATAGCAATGGCAAAGAATCCTGTCTTTCATCAGAAATCCAGGCACATAAGCAGGAAATTTCATTTCATCCGAGAAGCTATCCAAGCAAAGGAAATTGAGCTAATCTACTGCAAATCTGAAGATCAAATTGCAGACATCCTAACCAAGGCTTTATCCAAGGAACGTTTTGTGTACCTCAGAGATTTGCTTGGAGTTAAATCAGTCAAAGGGTTAGAAGGGAGTGTTGATGTGTAACCCTTTGAGCTGAGCCAAAAATCCCCTTTGCCGCCTAATTCCATTTCATTTAAATGTTTCTGTTGTTTAGATTTTTTGTTTTAAAAAAAAAAAAAAAAAAAAACTTTAGTTTTCTGCTGCTTGTAATAAGGACCCTTGGATTAGAGTCCAAGTGGCTCTTTAAGTGAGGGTTTAGATTGAGACAAGTGTAATCATCTTATAGGATGATAGTTCAATGGCTAGGATTGAGTTTTGTATTGAGGCAGTTAGAGAAGAATCTCTCTTCTCTCTCCTCAACGGATATATCTCTTTTTGGCATGTAATGAAATACAGCTGACTTCATTCATTCAATTTTTCTGTTCTTTCACAGAGAGCAATGTTCTCTCATTTCTCTCCCAAACACATCCAAAATCTATGAATTCTATCAGAGTGAACCTTGGACAAGTTGACACAACTTTTCAATATCAACTTTTCGAGATTAGGGAATTTTGAAAAGTCACCAGATTTTGTTATGTGATTATCGCATTCGACATGAATGATGTCATCATCATTGACCAGATTTTGAGATGGGCGTCGTTCATACGCACAAAGATGGTAATCAATCATATTTTCGTTCATAAATTTGTCCCATACCAGACTAACACCTATTTTCTTCACCTTCACCCATTTGTCCACTATTATTTCAATCCAGACTTTATCACCGTCTTGCAATTTGAGCTCGTCATTTGATAACTGTCCCTGCCAAAGATAATAACCAGTACCTTTATTATTGTCATAGTCGGGTATGATCCTGGCATCAAGCTCAGTACCCCCGGTGACGTTTTTAATGCTAATGCGAAAACGACAAGGGACCCAATATGAAGAGGAAGAGAAACCGAAGGACAAAGTTAACCCTTTCAAATTACGACCAACACTTTGAGGCACAGTGAAATACACATTATCATCGTCATTGACACAGTGGAACCAATCAGGAATGTCATTTCCTCCGAGAAAAATTCCACCAAATCCGCAAGAAGTCCATCTCTGCACACCAGAAGCAATACGTTCTTATACATGCATGCATATATCATTACATGGGCAGTCAGATTGTGTGTGTGTGTGTGTGTGAGAGAGAGAGAGAGAGAGAGACCTGTAGGATGTTGTTCCTAAAATCGGCAGTCAGATTGGTGCAGCCTTCCATATGAATCCTTGTCATGGAGTTTAATGACTTATCCAAGCCTAGAATCTCAGCGATTTTGCCCGAATTACGTAGATACAATTCTCTTATATTTGACATTTCTGAAAAATCTGGCATTTTTTTCAATGAAAAGCAGCCATGTGCTTGTAAGACTTTCAAATTTGTTGGTAAATCTGGGATTGCACGAAGATATTTGCAATTATCTAAAGACAAATCTTGAAGCCGTGAAAGACGACTGAGGCTTGGTAGGCTGAAAAAGTCATTGCTTGCAAGATTTAAATTTTCTAAGGAAATTAGGCTACCGAGATCCTTGGGGAATGCATCATCAGTTAAACTGCAATCTGCAAGAGCTAATTCTCTTAAAAAGCTTAATCTTTGCAATGGAGGCAAAAGATTTGTTGATGGCGATCTTTTCACATAACGTAAAGATAAAACTTTCAGTTTCTTCAATGATACCATGTCCCCTAAGCCATCAGCCAAGTTTTCAAATCTCCAACAACCATCAAGTATAAGAGTTTCAATAGACTTGGATTTATAGAAATTCAGTGGGAGATCCCTTAGCATTTCGCAGCCTTCAAGATTTACCAAAGAAAGTCTTCCTAGATTCCCGATGGATGAGTGAACCTCAGACAAACGCCAACAGGATTGCAATATCAATTCCTCGAGATTTGGGAGTTTTGAAAAGTCTGGTGATTTTGTTAGCTGATAGGAATGACTGAGATTAAGGACTTTCAAATTCTGATGCAACTGTTACACAAAAACAAAATTAGAAGGGAAATTAAAAAGGAAGGTCTTTGATACAGAAATTAAACCAAAATGAAGAGAAGGTGAAGTATAATATATGTATAGAACCAGAAGGAAAGATTTTGAGTTTATTATACCTCGCAATCCTTCCAAACTATTTCGAGTTCGCTATACTGCAGGTCTAAAGCAACAAGTTTTGGTTGCATAGGAAAGTCATCTGGTATCGACCTTAAAGGGAATCCATGCCAGGACAACCATATTAACTTTTTGGGAAAATCTTTGTACTCTCCAGTGAGCTCTACTCCGCTGAGGTGGAGTAACCTCAGTTTTTTCATGTTGGTAAATGCTTGTGCACTGAATCTGTTCCAACGAAAATTTCGTTGCAAATCTAGAGCAACTCCTTCAATTTCTTCAGTTCCCTGTTAACAAAAGATTTAGAAAAATGATTTACAAACATGAAAATCCGTGTATGTATTAACCAAAAGGTATAATTCCTAATAGTATTGAACCATGTTACGCCCTATAGTTTGTGTTTGCAATCAAAGCACATTTTTTTTTTGGTTATGCCTAATTGAGCTTTGATCTTAATGGATATAATATAAGAAATGGCAACGGGTCTAGCGAAGTGAAAAATGGTCTAAACTTGCAGATTAAGGTCTTAGGTTCAAATTCATATGGCACCTTGGTAGTGTGGATGTGTGAGAACCTCCTCTTTGGTTTAGACTATCGCTTGTACTAAACAAAAATAAAGAAAGAAATGGAAATAGACATTTTAATTTATTATAGACACAGGGTACATATGCTTCTCTTGCATGATGCATTTCTAAAACTTTACTAGGAAAGTACTTACAGATTCATCACTCAATACATCCGTTAGGTCTTCACGTTTCCACAATCTACTAAAATTTTCAGGACGACCGGTGGATTTTTCACGAACGATCTCTCTTCCCATGTCTCGAAGCAAATCATGCATCATCAGCTTGTTTTGCTCACTGGCAATTACAAGGCACCGTTCAATGAGGACACTGACTCCTATCGTTGCAAAAAAGCCACATCCATCTAATATTTTTGTTACATAGTCCTTATCCTTTCCAATAAAGAAACAAGATATATCAAGGAATATCTTTCTCATTGTATCATCAGGTAGCCCGTCAAAGCTTATTCTGAGTATTTTTTGAATATCTCCATCAGAACTTCTTTCCAATTTCTCCAAATGATTTTCCCACTCCACTGTGGATCTTTTAATCAGAAAAGACCCTACAACTTCAAGTGCTAGTGGCAAGCCTCGACAGTAACGAATTACACGTTTTGAGAGGTCAAGATATTCTTGATTAGGGTAACCACTTTCAAAGGCATGCCAACCAAAGAGCTCTAGAGCTTCTTTTTCATCCATTTCTTCAACCATATATGTGCCATCCACTCCAATTTGCTCTAGCAAATGTTTATCTCTTGTTGTTATAATAATTCTACTTCCAGGACCAAACCAATCACGTTTTCTAGCTATTGCTTTTAGCTTCTGTACTTCATCTACATCGTCAATTATGACCAGTGCTCTTTTACAGTGAAGTCTTTCTTGTATCACAGTGATCCCTACATCAACAGAATCAACCTTTATGGGATCCTTGCTTTTCAAGATATCATTTAGAAGTTTTTCTTGCAACCCAACCAGACCAGTAATGGGTTGGTTTGCAATTACTTCCCTCACGTTTGCAAGGAAACTCCTACCTTCAAAGCTACCTTCAAATTTGTTATAAATGGCTTTGGCAAGCGTTGTTTTCCCAATGCCGCCCATCCCCCAAATACCAATCATGCGAACAACATCCTTAGAACCTGAATTTTCAATATCAATCATGCGAACAACATCGTTCAGCCGAGAAGTAATTCCAACAAGGTGTTCGATGTCTAATTGGTATTTGCTGTACAACTGCTTATTAACCTCCCCAAGAATTTTCTTGATAAACTTTGCTTCATGCCTGACAATTAAACACAGAAGCAGAACTACGAATCATTCGATGTGGAACAAAGTACAAGGTTAAATTGAATCCCTAACTTAATAATTTAGAATGAGCAAATTATTTTCTTTTTTTAATACAAGATATAATTAACATCAAATGTTAAATGGATCTTACATTATCAAGTAAGAAAGAATGGATAGTTAAAATCAAATCAAACCAAACCATAGTTAAAAACATAGTTGGAGAAACAAAAACAAAAACAAAAAGGACAGAAAACATATGGTTGTCAAGTAAGGAGATGATAATCCAAGGAACAAGAAATTAGTAATTACCCATTGTCAGCATTAAGATCTTCCCCACACAAATTTGCAGCTTGAGTGAGAGCATTTCTCCACCGCTGTACCTTTTCTTTCTCATGTTTACCTTCACAGATGCCCGTTTCATGTTTCTCAAATGCCTGCGCAAACCTACCAGTTTGTTTCCGGACATCTGAAGCATCAACATTATAGAACAATGGAATAACCTGTTGCCCCAATCTTTCTCTACACTCCATGATCTTCACCAGCTCGTCAAGACACCAACTGGAATCGGCATAACTCTTGGAGAAGACAATTATGGAGATCATGGACCCGTCGATTGCCTGCTCCAGTTGGGTTTTTATAAATTCCGCTCTTTTTAGCTCGTCGTCGTCAAGAAAGGAGCGGATTCCGGCATCAGATAATGCGGCGTGGAGGTGGCCTGTGAAGCCCTTGCGTGTGTCTTCACCTCTGAAGCTCAAGAACACTTGGTACTTCCAACGTTTTGACGAGGAAGATGGTGAGGATGAAGAGGAGGCTTTATGGGCTTTCCAGGCATCTATTAATTGATACTGGTTCAGATCAGTGGCGGATCTGTTCACAGGACAGGATGGGTGCCCGCCCATCCCAAAGTTTTTTGTAATTTTTAAAATCTACATATGTTATAAGGGCAGCCTCAAATTTGAAAAATTAAAAGCTAACTAACCCAATACACATGTTGCCCATCGCATCAGCTTGTTTATCTCTTCTATTCTACAGCAATCCGACGGCAGCAACATCATCTTCTTTCCCCCTCTATTTGTTGCATCTTCTCATTATCTTGTCTAGGCAGTGGACAGCTTGACAATATATTTTCCTCTACTTTCTACACAAAAAAGTATTTTCCAATTCTCTAATTTTTCTATATCTTTAATTATAGTTTTAATTTAAAATTGAGTATTCTAGGATTTAGAACCTGAACTTCAGATCAGACCAACTACAAATTAGGCACAAGTTGGCCTTCTGATCCGACTTGAGCAGAAGAAGTTATTTCATAATTAATTATTTTTTTCTGGGGAGTGGTTTGGCCTTGAGCAGCAGATGAATATGTTATTGAACGTTTCAGTCAACAGAAGCAAAAGTCCCTACGTTCCTGCCAACACGTCATTGACGCGGAGAGAGGCAGAGAGAGCGTGGAAGATCAGTGTGAACAGAGGGTAATTTTCTGGAAGCAGCCAAAACCAGGGGTCATTTTCTGTGGCTGCTGGCTACACGATCTGCTGGACGACAAAGATTGTAGGTCAGGAAAATGCAAGGAAGCTTAGTAGAAAGAGGCGTGAAAAAAGAGGAAAGAGATGAGGACAATGTCCAATAAAAAAAGAAAAAGAAAAAAGAAGAAGAAAAATACAGTCTTGTTTCAGTTTGTTTTCACAAAATCCATTTTTATTGATTGTTTGTATAAAAATTGATGATTTCATTTATAAAAAAAAAACTTATGCAAATAACAAAATTAACCTAAATGAAGTATATGCAATCTAATCTCAAAGGTCAACTTTGTCAATTGGAGAATTTTTTTTTACATATATATATATATATATATTATTTCTCACCAAATGAGACTTAGCTAGGTTTTATCCTGACATATGATTTGATCAATAATGTATTTAATAAATGTGAGACTGTTATAAAATAACCTGGAATATGTGCGAATATTGAGCTGCACGTAAAGTAGATGAGACACAGTATTTAACGAGGTTCGGCTATGCCTACATTCCCGGAGAGCAGCAGTAGTAACTTTTCCACTATGTAAAATAATAGGGCTACAACTTTAGAGTTTACAATATGTAAGGCTCACTGAATTTTCTCTCTGCTCACTCACCCTATTTCTTCCTTCTCTTCCTCTTCTCTGCTTGACTCTCTTTCCTCTTTTCTTTCCTCCTTTCCCTTTCCTCTTCTCTTTCCTTCTTTCCTTTTCTTCTCTCTTTCCTCCTTTCCTTTTCTTCTCTCTTTCCTTCTTTCCTTTTCTTCTCTCCGTTTCCTTTTTCTTTGTTTTCTTTCCTCTTCTTTTTTCTTCTCTTCTCTTTCCGTTTCTCTTCTTATTTATAGGCTGAAATAATCACTATTCATCACTATTCACTATTCACCCGTGACAGACAAACTCTACCAAAAGTCTCCAAATGAATAGTAATGAATAGTTAGTGGGCTCCACATGTTTATTCTTTTACAACACTCCCCCTTGGAGACCACTAATGATATGTCGGTTGTATCATTAAAGACTTGCTTGGAGAAAACCTAGTAAGGTAGAGAACTGATGGAAAGAAGAGTACAACAATCTGTATAGCATACTTCTGGATGCTCCCCCTGATTAATATCTCCCCCTGATGTCTTCATGACTATCTTTTGGATTGAGAATCTTTCTGAGTGAGTGAATGATGTAGCCACCAACAATTCATATAGTAAATATATTTCCAGTAAGCTATCTCTATGGAAATCATAAAAATTTTCAGAGTCCGCGTTTCCAACAAAACCTGGGCTATTTGTAAGATCATATGAAAGAATATGCCCATACATGGTGTTATGCGGAGATAGCATCAAATATACCTCACATCATCCCAAAATGATGGTGATGGAGTTGAGCCTTATCTGGAAAATATGATGTCTGGTCCAATATACTTCCGGAAAATCATTAAAGTGTCCAACGGATAATCCTCATAAAAATGCTTCAATACTTTCTTAGTATAAGCAATAATCTTGTTGGTATAATGTTCGATCCTTAAGTCGAGACAAATATTTCTTGAATTCTGCAGAATCTTTAATGTGTTGCAATCACATCAATGTACTCACTGAGGTAATTTATGCATATTAATATTGAGTACAAATTTTGTGCTTCAAGCACATGTCCTTTAGGGACTTGCTTTATGCAATGTCAATCCTCTCAACGGATTTTGTTTAAAAGGGATTAAACTTTATGACACATTATATAGCTTTAACCCAGCTATTTATACATCTTTAGGAAATCGCTTCTGGCGATATGCTCCGTGCATTTAATAACCCTTAAAGATAATATGTTGGTCTCCGTAATTGTGTAATAAGGGGGGCACAATTGAATCTGTAAATATGGAGAAAACCCAACATTCCTTGTTTCTGCCAGAAACATTGTGTCATACAAAGTAGGTATATTCCCTTTTATTCCGAACACCCAAGTATAACTTTCAGTATTGACAAATTTGGGGTTCGTACTGTGGGTTTGTTCTTTCACATTCATTCTCATTTATAATGGAATTACCTCGTTCCATTTTGGCCAATAATATTGTCGACATTTAATAATTGAACGTGGTTCCAATCAACACAGCCCATTGATGATTTGAGTAGCTACTCCAAAATCAAAAATTGTCATTCATCAATTTATGATCTCACCATTCTCATTTGCATGAGCATACATCAATTATAAGCATTTTTTTGCTTTTGGGTACCCAAGCCACTTCAGAGGGCTTTTATTATGTGAGAATGTGGATTATAACCTCCAATGGAGCGTTATTTTATAGTAGGGCGTGGATAATCTCCATTTAGGGAGTTGGAACATTTAGAACCCATATATCTATCATGCTGCAGGCATGCCACAGATTAATACATACATGTCAATTAATTTATGGGACTTTAACCCATATTATGGGACTTTAACCCATATAATTTGCTACGCATTAGGCGTGCATAATATCAATATTGACATGTCAAAGGATTGTCCTTTCGGGACTTCAATCCATATCATTTGCTACGCAACAGGCGTGCACCCATATTGATCACTGCTATACCCATATTCTGTTCTTATGGGACTTTAATCTGTGCAGTGTATTATCAATGTATCCAACTTGCAATCTGTAAAATTTGCGTTAATAATTCATGGATACATACAAGCCATTCTTTTGGAACGGACTTATCTCCCCATTTGGTTACCTTTCAAGATAAAATATCAAATAGGTATATAAGCATAAAATAACACAAGTATTGCTTACATCCTTAGGTGGGAGAAACTTTTCTCAAGTATCATTCAAGCTCATATCGGCCCAGTAAATATAAAGTATCGCTTGATGATCTTGTTATATCCTGCAAGAGCAAAAATCACAATTCTTTTCTCTGTCAAAAACAAATAACTCTCAGAGTTAGGATCACTGCATAGATTCATTCTTCAGATGTTCATTCTAAAGAAATAAAATCTCTTATGAAGAGAGTTATAAAAAGAGAAAAAATGCAAAAAGATTGTGATATTGATTGCAAGGTAAGGTAAGCAATCAAGGAAGGAAGCTGGTGGGAGCAAACAACAAGCTCTCAGTTCTCCTAGTCTAGAAGGACCTCAGGAGATTAGAGCATAAGGTCGTCTTCACAGTTCCCGGATGTGGCGGAAACGTGATCAGGGATAGTCTCGCTTCCTGAATGGATGATCAGAGATAGTCTTGCTTCTCGGGCATATTGAATGCTCACTGATAAGAAAAATAAGTAGATATCGCATCACTAGGTATGGAGAAAACTGGATGTCTTCTGCAAAGAAAATTTCGTTAGTAACACATTTATACACAAATACAATGAATAGGTAGAATCGGTGAATTTCAAATTAACCATAGGAAAATTGCGAGATTCTCGGGATGCTTTTGAAAAAGTAGCTCCGTGAAATCCGTAAAGCAAGATCGGCTTTTGACAAAAATAATACTTGAAAACGCCGAAAGTGCCGACATGCATTATCAGAGGCCACGTGAAGTTTTGGACTCTGGGAAAGAAAAAGATAATATAGGGATCTGAGATAATATTGGGATCCTGGAAACTGTAGCCATATTTCCTCCTATAGATATGGCCTTTGCAAAACTTGATTGGAGCAACTGCGTTTCAACTCAAATTTCTTCATTTTCTGAAACTTTAGTTTTCCTAAGACTTTCTTCGAAACCTTCTTAAAAATGGCTTCCTCTTCTTCCTGCCCAAATTATTTCAATTTAAATGATGCTCCCACAACTACCAATGATGCCCAAGTTTGGCGTCCATCCTTTGTATCCCAAAATCGTCATCTCACAGTTAATGATTCTGTGATGATGAATGATGCTACTGCTGTCATAGTAGCTAGGAATTTCATTACTCCGATGGATGAAATGCTGTTAATAGGGAGGTCTGAGGAAGAGGCTATTGATGACTCAATGGCTTTTAGCATTCAGAGTGCTGCTTCTGTTTCTAACATGGCTGATCGTTTGCGTGCTAGAGCAAACGAGGTTGAGAAGCTGACAACTGAAAATTCGTCTCTTCAAAGAATGCTTCATGAGTCTCAACAGGAGGTTGAGAAACTTAAAGGAGAGAATAATTCCTTGTTGAAACTGGTGAGTTCGTACTCCGTTGATACACTGAGAAGGCTAGACATGTTGCAGGTCTCCAATGAAAGAATTTTGGGAGACCACGAGAAGCTCATGGCCAAGCTTAAGAGGCGCCGTACTCTTCCTTCAGAGGCTTCCAGAACATAATGTAATTTTATAGATTTTACAGGGCCTGCACCTTAATTGCAGGTGGAAAAAATCTATCTGTTGTATGTTCCTGTAATAATAATTGCGCACATTCTTAAACTTGCACCTGTGGTTTTTACGTCTTTTCAAAATGACGGTTTGGAACCTTGTGCCTTATAGGTTCAAATAACCACATTGTCTCTCCCAAATTGCATGGTAGCCCGGAACTTTTGGCCTGGCACAAACTCAGAATTTATTTGCCCTTTTCAAATGGACCTGAAATGTGAATTGAGTAAAAGCCATGATAATATCGCAATATAGTAGTGAAGAGCATTAACTACTATATACCCACAACTTCAAGTTTAGGATCTCTCATATATTTGGATCCATGGGCTTCCGGCCCAGATATAACAAAATATGTGGGGAGCCTCAATTCATTATTTGAGGTTTATATTGATATTATCCATTTCGCGGTGTATTCTTAACAACCGGAATTCACAAAATATATTTCTTCCTTGAGGTGTCGATTATAACAAAATCGAACTTTAAATTCATCATCTTCTTATGCCAAAGAAATATGTGGCATACCACAATTTGCAATAATACCTCAAGGGTTGTCCATTTAATTGTTGGAACTTCAGGTTCTCAACACTGTTAAATTTTGAACTTCAGGCCAAAGCCACATATTCTCATGGTATGGACATTTTTACAATTTTCTGTACTTATTTCGGGACTTCAAGCCCTTACATAATTGTCCATATTTTGAGGAACTTCTGGCATCTCATTTAATTGCTCATCCATGAGTTACAGGTTCCCTTTTGTATATAGTGACGTTTTACCCAAAATGGTTAATATTTATGCATACGTCACTATTCATGTGAATAGTACTATTCATCAAGTCATGAATACGTATCTATTCATCTGCCAATACAGTTATCATCAATGTGTACGGCACCATGAAACTGCAGGTTTCCTTTTGTATATAGTGACGGTTTACCCAAAATGGTTCATATTTATGCATACGTCACTATTCATGTGAATAGTACTATTCATCAAGTCATGAATACGTATCTATTCATCTGCCAGTACAGTTATCATCAATGTGTACGGCACTATGAACCAATACGGTACTGTTACATCATTAAGGAACTCTAGGTCCTTATTTACATGTCAGGGATCAAGGACCCTTAATTTCGATCACATGTTTACAAATACAGTACCGGAGAGACTGCCAGCTCTCATATTAATATCATCATCAAGGATCTTCAAGTCCTGATGTAATTGTATGATGAGGATCAAGGAACTTCTGGTCCTGATCTGCATACTGTAAAAAAACTCATCATACAGCACAATTAATCCATAAAATAAATTGCTGATAAATAAATTACTGGTATGGACGATAAACCCGCACCACACTTTAAATAAATGTAAATGTGCGGTAAAATAAATTCATAAATTAAATCGCTTGCTGTATGGACGTTAATCCCGCACCATACCTTAAATAAATTAAATAGCTTGCTGTATGGACGTTAATCCCGCACCATACCTTAAATAAAATTAAATGTGCGGTAAAGTAAACGTGCTTGTATGGGTACTAATTCTGCTCCATACATTTAAATAAAAGCAAAGGCGTGGACGATAAACCCGCACCACCCTTTAAATAAATATTGCCGTATGGGTAATAAACCTACACCATACCATAAATAATACTTTAAGTAAAAGTAAATTTGCGATAAAGTAAACGTGCTTGTATGGGCACTAATTCTGCTCCATACATTTAAATAAAAGCAAAGGCGTGGGCGATAAACCCGCACCACCCTTTTAAATAAATACTGTTGTATGGGTAATAAACCTACACCATACAGTAAATAAAATAAATGTGGGAATAAAAACCACCACTGAACAAGATAAGGAAAGTGTTAGTATTAGTAACGGTCTCCCACTGATAATATGTTTAGTATTACCAAGGGTCCATTTTTGTTAATGGTTAGTAATAGAAAAGCAGATAAATATAGTATATTATATTACCATCAACTTTTCATATATAATATATATATATATATATATTATACTGATATATTAGTGGAAAGCTAGATGCGTTGGCTTTTCTTCTTTACATCAACATAATGGTTAGTAGTATAAATAATAGTGCAGCACAAAAATTATACCTGAGAGCTTCTCGTGCTGATAACGTGTTATAAAATAACCTGGAATATGTGCGAATATTGAGCTGCACGTAAAGTAGATGAGACACAGTATTTAACGAGGTTCGGCTATGCCTACATCCCCGGAGAGCAGCAGTAGTAACTTTTCCACTATGTAAAATAATAGGGCTACAACTTTAGAGTTTACAATATGTAAGGCTCACTGAATTTTCTCTCTGCTCACTCACCCTATTTCTTCCTTCTCTTCCTCTTCTCTGCTTGACTCTCTTTCCTCTTTTCTTTCCTCCTTTCCCTTTCCTCTTCTCTTTCCTTCTTTCCTTTTCTTCTCTCTTTCCTCCTTTCCTTTTCTTCTCTCTTTCATTCTTTCCTTTTCTTCTCTCCGTTTCCTTTTTCTTTGTTTTCTTTCCTCTTCTTTTTTCTTCTCTTCTCTTTCCGTTTCTCTTCTTATTTATAGGCTGAAATAATCACTATTCATCACTATTCACTATTCACCCGTGACAGACAAACTCTACCAAAAGTCTCCAAATGAATAGTAATGAATAGTTAGTGGGCTCCACATGTTTATTCTTTTACAACAGAGACAACAATACGTATTCAATAGTTAATGATTGAGAGGCTCCTAAGAACTTTCAATTCTTCCCTTCCTTATTGATTAAAAAAATATCCGATAGTTATGTTCGTTCTTCAAAAATAATTTATTTATTAAGTAGATCATCACCTGATATAACCAGTTGACTTATATTATAACACGAATATAGAATAACAGAAATAATGGGCTTGGTTTCAACCACATGCCTTGTGTCCATATGAGCTTGGTATATCGTTTGGCATAGGGAAAAACTATGTTGATTTCATGTGAGTCTTTTCCATGCTTGGGCGTTTGTTGCAGTGGACCATAAAATTTTTGGGTATCAACAATAATGAACTATCATAATTTTTCCCATCTTCTTGTTCTTGTACACATGTGATCACCATTTTCCAACAAGGGCATTGACTAGTTACAAAACAATCAATCGACACAAAAAGATAAAGTAGGAAAAGTACTTTTGAAAAGTAAAATCTTCAACCCAATCAATCCAGCTTGTACCTCAATGAAAGAACATTATTTTGCAAGACCCTAATTGAGTTTGCATCTATTTAAGGCACAGAATCTGTTAAGGAATAAAAGTGGAAAGTTTTTATTTGATTAGCTGGATACTTGGAGGTGAAGAAGGAATGAAATAAAAGGAGATATCTATCCTATTCTGTCATGGATTCTAGAGGTGATTAAGGCATGATTTAGGTAATCTTTTATGGGCAAGAAACCTAGGTCAAATCACCTATAAAAACAAGGTTTAGGTCCCCGATCTTATACACATTCAAGCATACAAATCCTACCCCATATTGGGAGTGCATAAGGCGTGTAGAAAGATTGGAAGACCTTTGCTTGCTGCACAAGATCTTTTCTGTATAATTCTCATGGCTTCTCAAGGTCAGTACTTATAGCTTGTTTGATCTTAAAGTCTAACATGTGGTATCAGAGCCTAGGTCATGCATCTATAAGTCTAAATCAAGATAAAACATAAACTCCAGACTGTTTTTCCAATTCTGCATTTTGTGCTGTGCTATAATGATTGTTTGCTAAACTCAAGAATTAAAATTTGTATTCTGGGACTTGACAGGACCCGACCCAAATTCCACTTTGGAATTCGAGCAGAACTCTGTGAGTATCTGACACCTGGCTAATGCCGGGCACAAAGACCAAACTGCCATTCTAACTAAAAATCCATTTTTTAAAATAAGATTATCTTATGCCGAAAATTCGGCAGAGTTTCCCCTGTAATTTACTCATTTCCCAAAATTTCTACCTGTCAACAAAAATTTAAAATTTCTCAAGCGTTCAGCATATATCAATTTATATCTAGGAAATCAAATATCACAACATTCTGGCCTCAGGCCTCAATGAAACGAATAAATCATTCTACCAACCACATTAAATTCAACTTCTTAAACCATCACCAGAACATTGCTAGATTTCATAATAACTTAGCTGGACTACTTTTAATTACTTGCTCTCGTGGCTGCACCTTGTAACAATAGGCTGTCTATGTACCCTTACTGAGGGATCAAGCCACATGTAGTTCTCAAATTTCATCTCAACTTTCTGTTTCAAGCTTCCTGGCATTTCTCACATGGCAATATAAAATCAAACAAAGAAATAAAAACATTTATATCAAGTAAGCATGCTTGTAAAGCCATAACCATCAATTCCTCATGACACCAATGGTGACACGTCCTGATCTGTAATCCTTGTTGGACTTAGGAGACATCTGGTCAACCTGGTCTGCAATCCTCGCTTCCACGGTCCGGATAACTCTAAGACTCATGAGGGCAAAATATGCTAGAAAAACTTAAGATATTTAATACTATATAAAATAATAAAAGATAAAGATAAATAAACATACTAAAATAAAATAAAATGAAACAAAATAAGTTAAAGATTTATAAGCTAAGAACACCCTTGTATCGAACTCAAGTAAAGTTCATAAATATATATATATATATGTATCCATCTATCGCTTGTAAAACAAATGTGATGCTTAAGAAAAATAATGGTAACTGTATAAAATCCTCAATTTAGTTCAAAAGCATCTCAGAACTTAAATTCGCTCCACCTAGGCGTATCCCAATTTCTGATCCGTCAATTCCATATATGCCATCAATTCCATATATCCGTCAATTCCAATAATAATCCGTCAATTCCATCCTCGCATGTCTCAAAACCATAAAGTTAACCGAGCCTCATTCCTCGCAGGTCTCAGAGATAACACTTTAATCTAAGCCGCAATCCTCGCAGGTCTCAGAAATAACACTTCAATCTAAGCCGCAATCCTGGCGCCACATGGTTCAGGCGTCCCCGAAACTCGTGGGGCATCATCAAAATAACAACCTATCTCAAGGCAACTAGGGGGTACCCTCGCGGTGGGTTTGAAAACTATAACTCGTCATTTATATAAACTTTAAATAGATTGGTTCTCAACTAAACTTAAAATATATATATATCATAATTTGATAAAAGCCAAAAGCTAAGATTCATCCTTTTCAACTACTGAATATATATATATATATATATATACACCAAATACTTGGCTAGTTTGTTAACTATCTCGATATCTGCTTAGCATACCATTCCAATATTGTATTTATACTCTTACCACACAATTAACCATATGTACAAATATAAACAGGTGATAAATAAACAGATAATTAAATACTCATCTCGAAATCACATAAAATAGTGAAATTAGAACTACAACTAAACCAAGTGAACACTCGCACGAGCATGAGCTTTCTAAAGGCTTAAACATAACACATGGAGCTCATCCTCATTAATTAATCCAAAGTCCTGGCCCTGGGCTTCTAGAAGTGCGTGCATTGTATTTGAAGTCATTCTCAAGCCTATGTAAACCTTTCCAAAGATTAGAACGGTCTAGGAGTGCCTCGGGACTCAAAAAGCGATAAGTCCCAAAAAGTCAACCCGAGACCCCGTGGGATCCACGATCTCAAAATTCCGATCCAAGAGTTCCTAGAGGTCATAACATGCCTAGGACACATGTCCCGAGAGTTTGGTCTCAACTGGACGGTCGGATTGATCACTATCGTGCGATCGGACGGTTACTATCAACCTAACTGTGACACCCCGACCCCAAATTTCCCCAAATTTAACCCTTATTTAATTATTTAAGGGTATTTTAGTCATATTTTTAACCGGAGAGAGTTTGGGACCGCGACTTGTATTTTTGGATAGGTCGTACTGAGACGAGTTCATAGACACGTAGTGGGCTCGAATCGGAGTTGTAACGAGAGAGATATGGTCAAAAGAAACCCAGTGGCACAATCGTAAATATTTTGAAATGAGATTTTTTTTATAAAAACTCAGATTTCTCTCTCTCTCTCTCTCTCTCTCTCTCTCTCTCTCTCTCTCTCTCTCTCTCCCGCGACTTCTCTCTCTCTCCCGTCGACCTCTCCTCTCTCTCTCCTCGTAACTCCAGCCACCGACCGCGGCTGCGGACGGGGCCGGTGTCAAAAGAACCGGCTCGACCTCGGCGTCACGACCCAGCCCATCCCCGCCATCGGCCGCCGCTCCAGCCGCCGAAAAATGGCGATTTTCGCCCGGATGTCGTCGGATCTTCACGGCCGCCGATCTCCCTCCTCCGGCCGCCATTTCTGGCGATCAAGGTATGGAAATTCATCCCTTCTGTATGCTCTAGCTGATGGATGGGTAGGATTAGATCGATTCTTAGCGTAGGCAATTCGATTTTCGAACTGAAAATCGGCCGAACTTTGGCCTCCGTGATCGGCCATTTCCGGCCACTTTTTGGGGTAGGTCCAAGAACAAAAGTGGCTCCAAATAGGGTGTTATACCTAGGGTAGGAGTTTGGAGCCGTGGTTTTGAGATTTTCCGGCGACGCGTTATCGCTTTGGGCACCCACGCGCTGCCGGCGCGTGCGGCGGCGCGTGGGCACTGTAGAAAAATAGAACTGTGTTCCAATGAGATCCTTAGGTTGTCACGAGTGTGTAGGATTTCACGGATTTCAATTCGGACGCCGTTTGACTATCGAACGGATAATCGCATAGTATGCTTTATCCGGGTTCGACAGGTTGGGACCGTCGGATGGTCCCAAATTTAATATATGTTAATCTACGTAATTCTAGGATCGTGTAGGAATTCACGGATCGTGAATCGGAGCCCCGGATGTTCCGAATAATAATTTTAAAGTTTATATTTTATATTAATTGTCAGATCGTGCGATCGTGAGCAATCCGACCGTCCGATCTGAACCAAACTTATAGGACAAGCGTCCTATACATGGTAGAACCCATAGGGACTTTCGGATCGGAAATTGGAGGTCGTGGGTTCTGCAGGTCCATTTGATCAGGGTTAGAGTAGTTTGACCCTTGGTCGACCGTGAGTCTCCTGGAGTAATCTCACCTTTCTAGGGGGGATTATCGGGTGCTAGACTATTGTGGAGGGTTACACAATATTAGAATTAATTTATATAATTATAATTATATATGGTTGTACAAGGGTACAACAGAGTCTAGAATGTCAGTTTGGAGTGCTACACGCACTACCTTAGGTACCTCCCCGGATTTTGGATTCACTACAAGCACCACCAAGTGAAAGTTAGGTCCCGCGTGGCATAGGTTATCCGGCGTTGGGACAGACCCCATACGTGGCGTTGGTTGTACCGGCGTATGGGGAGATTTCCAATATGATGATCAGGTCTCACGTGGCGTAGGTTATCCGGCGTTGAGACAGGCCTCATACGTGGCATTGGTTGTACCGGCGTATGGGGAGCTATTGTGATATTGTGTTGAGGTCGCACGTGGCGTAGGTTATCCGGCGTGTCGACAGACCCCATACGTGTCGTTGGTTGTACCGGCGTATGGGGAGCTTTGTGATATGATATTGAGGTCCCGCGTGGCGTAGGTTATCCGGCGTTGGGACAGGCCCCATACGTGGCGTTGGTTGTACCGGCGTATGGGGAGATTTGTGATATGATATGCAGGTCTCACGTGGCGTAGGTTATCCGGCGTTGAGACAGACCCCATACGTGGCGTTGGTTGTACCGGCGTATGGGAAGATATTATGATAGTATGGCATGGTCGCACGTGGCGTAGTTTATCCGGCGTGTTGACAGGCCCCATACGTGGCGTTGGTTGTACCGGCGTAGGGGAGATTATATGAAATACAAAGAAATGAAATAAGGTATCGCCCAAGTGGGGAACTGGGTTTTAGGGAAGAACTACGTGTGGCTTGATCCCTCAAGGAGGGTACGTAGGCAGCCTAAGGTTGTTAGGTGCAGCCGCAGACTAAATGTTAGTTATAATTTGTATTTGAATTGCTTGGTAGTTGGTTAAGGATTATTGGAAGGCCGAAGGCCATTTGTGTGAATTGCATGAAATTATATTGTGCATGCTGCCAGTTGAGAATATTAAATGCGTTTTCATGCAGGTATAAATTTTGGGAAATGTCCAATTTATAGGGGAGACTCTGCCGAAATTTATGCAGGGAGTCTCGGTTTTTAGTAAGTGGGTCTGGCATCAGAGTGATGTCAGGAATTCCAAAGGGTTCGTCTCGGGTTTTGAGAAAATTCGGGGCGGGTCCTTTCACTAACCCTAGGGTTGGAATTTTCGGAGTATCCGGGTCTCCGTTTTTCGATCCGTCGAGTCCTATACAATCCTAGAATTTTCTAGATCAACATATATAAAATAGACTACAATCCAACGGTTCAAACATATTGAACCCGGAAATTGCACAATATGCGAGATCCGTTTGGGGTCCAAATGTTGTCCAAATTAATATCCGCGAATTCCTATGCGCTCCTGAGGACCAAGAGATCATTTTAGGTTCTGAAAGTGACTTCACTATGCTACCCACGTGCCGGCAGCACATGGGTGGCTTGATCAAATTCCGGCAGCCGAAAATCTTCAAAACTGGAAACCCAGCTTCTATCCTAGGTAAAACACCCTATTTGGACCCACTTCTGTTCTTGGACCTACCCCAAAAAGTGGCCGGAAGTTGCTGGAATCGAAGGCCGAAGCTGGCCAAAACTTTAATCGCTTAAACAACCAATTAAACGCAGAAATTTCTCAAAAATAACACAACCAGCAGCTAGAACACATTGAAAGGATAGAAAATCATACCAGATTCGAAAGATTTGGTGGCTGGAGGCATCCGAACGAGCTCTCGAAAGTTTACTAAAAAATTGTCCAACACCGCCTGTTCCGTGGCTGATTCCGGTGACTACGCAGGCGGATCAAGGCTGGGACCGATTAGGAATCGAATGGGGAAGTGAGGCGGTTCTAACGGGACCGGTGCAGCCAAGAACGAAGGTGTGTGGTGGCGGTGGTGGAGGAGAGAGGTTGGTTGGTCGTGGAGCTTCTGAGGGGAAGGAAAAAAAAATCTGGGTTTTAAAACTGAACTTTGAAATATTTACGGTTATGCCACTGAACTTCTTTTAATTGTAACTTCTTCGTTACAACTCTACGTGTCTACGGACTCGTTTCGATGTGCTTTACACAATGGTATAATCAGAATTTCCAAATTCCTTTCCAAACTTAAAATGACCTTTTTGCCCCTTATAATATTAAATAATATTTTAATTTCTCAAAAACCTTAATTAATTCAAATCATTTTATTTTAATGTTTATTTCAATTTATTTCCTCTTTTAAATTTGTTCTCTCTTACTTTAAATATTTTAACACTTTTTCGGGCCGGAATGTAACAATTTCACCAACGTCTCCCCGGTCAACAAGTCAACATGTAAACCTATTAAAATATTCCAGAGTAACATTGTCTTTTTCTTTAATAATTTAGTATTTAATTATTAATTTAGGACCGGGTCGTTACAGGACTGCTGTGTGTGTGTTTTAAATATTAAACCAATTTATATTGTTTAGCATATCTAGCTGCAGATGCATGTAGAATCATGATTAGGTTTAAAACCAATTAAGCATGAACATAATGAAATTCTGCATCAAGTAAATATATCAAGGAAGTCATGTTTTGATTCAAAGTCATTGTTTGATGTTCAGTCCACAGATGAACATGAGGCAATTATTTTAAATCATCTCCAGGTTTTTGATGAAATTGCATCACGAGACACATCAGTTGAGGTTTTCTGCTTACAAGTGTGAACCTCATTCGATTATGCCTTATGATGGAACAAGATGGCACATCAACTGCTATGAGGATCAAGATCTTTTCTGTCCACAGATGGGAAGATCTTGATAACAGCTTATCATAGACAGTTTATGACGTTAGACTTGTGAAAGAAACTCAAGCATATTTGATATTCTGTCCACAGATGTTTATCACATATGTATGAAGATTTTTAGGATAAAAGATTAACCATATTGCATAATTTTGTGTTTTCAGTTATGAACCCTACCTCTATCAATTTGATTGAACCCTTGACTGGTAGCAACTTTAAGAAATGGAAGCGTGATTTAGAGATAGCTCTAGGTCTCTTAGATCACAACATAGCTTTAAGAGAAGAGAAACCAGTGCTCACTGCTCAGAGCATTGCTGAGCAAAGGCTGAAACTTGAGAGATGGGAGAAGGCAAATAGGATCTGTCTGCGCATAATGAAAAAGTCCATGACTGAAGCCATTTATGGAGGCATTCCTGATTCTGAAAATGCTAAGAAGTACTTGAAGGCAGTGGCTGAGAAGTTTAAAGAATCAGATAAGGCTGAAACTGGAAATCTGATGAATAGGCTGGCTACTATGAAGTATGATGGTATGGAAGAGATGATGGTGTATCTCCTAAGCATGGTAGAGACTGCCAGCAAGCTAAAGGCACTTAATGTTACTATAGCCGATCCTTTTCTCGTTCATCTTGCTTTGAACTCTCTCCCTTCATCATATGGACAACTTAATGTAATTTACAATGCTCATAAAAACAAGTGGGATCTCAATGAGCTCATAACCATTTGTGTTCAAGAGGAGGGTCGGATCAAGAAGGAAAAAGAAGTTAACACACTGCACCTCAACACCAATGCTCCCAAACGTCACTTTTCTAAGCCTGGCTCACATACTTCTGCGAACAAAGAGAACTCTAAGGCTAATCTTCCTCCTAAAAGGTCTGGCACTTTAAAAACCAACAAAACTACTGTCTTTAAATGTTACTTCTATGACAGAGCAGGTCACATGAAGAGAGAGTGCCACAAATACAAGCATTGGGTAAAGAAAAAGGGAAACAAAGGTAAGTCTGAAACTGTCCTAGTTTGTTTTGAGTCTAACAATGTCATAGTTCCTACTAACTCATGGTGGATTGACACTAGTTCATCAATCCATGTTGCCAATTCCTTGCAGGACTTCGCAAACTAGAGGAAACCAAGTAGAGACCAAGACCATATGTTCGTAGGGAATGGGAAGAGAGTACGAGTCCAAGCAATAGGCTCAGTTAGACTCCAATTAGTTTCAGGCTTTCCTTTAATTTTGAAAGATGTTGCTTTTGTACCTTCCATGAGAAGGAATTTGATTTCAGTTTCTAGATTAACTAAGGAACTTTTCAGTTTTGTTTTCTCTGAAGTTGGATTTGATTTAGTCTTTGATAAAAATTCAGTGGGCAATGGCTCTTTGATTGATGGTTTGTATTGTTTAAATCTTTCCAGTAACAATGTTGTTTTCACCACTGAAACCATAGGACAGAAACGATCACTAGATAACGAGAAGTCTACAAAACTATGGCACAAAAGATTGGGTCATAAGAAAAGAATGCAAAGGCTAATTCAAGAAGGAATTCTTCCTTCCTTGAATTTTGCAGACTTCACTGAGTGTGTTGAGTGCATAAAGGGAAAAATAACTAACTCTAGAAAATTGGGATCCACACGCAGTCAACAACTCCTAGAGATAATTCACACTGACATTTGTGGTCCTTTTCCAGTTGAAACTCTAGAAGGACATAGGTACTTCATCACTTTCATTGATGATTTCTTTGGATTTTGCTATCTCTACCTAATCCAGACCAAATCTAGTGCCTCTGAAGTTTTTAAAATATTTAAAACTGAGGTTGAAAACCAACTTGAGTTAAAGAATAAAGTGTTAAGATTTGATAGGGGAGGAGAATACTATGGCAAGTATGATGAGCAAGGTAGACATCCATCACCATTGGCTCGATATCTTCAAGATTGTGGGGTAGTTGCTCAATACACAAACTCTGGAATTCCTCAAGAGAATGGAGTGTCAGAAAGAAGGAATAGAACCTTGAAGGATATGGTGAGAAGTATGATTTGCACCACTGACCTTCCAAGTTTTTTTATAGGGAGATGCTGTCAAGACAGCGAATCATATCCTAAATAGGTGTCCGAGTAAATCAGTGCCTAAAACACCTTTTGAGCTATGGAACAAAAAGAAGCCCAGCTTAAACCATCTGCATATCTGGGGTTGTAAAGCTGAAGCCAAAGTTTACAATCCAAACTTGGGAAAATTGGATCCCAAGACTGTGAGCTGCAGGTTTATAGGATATGTAGAGAGATCAAAGGGTTTTCGTTTCTATTGGCCCAACTATACCAATAGAGTTGTTGAGACAGGAAAGGCTAAGTTTCTAGAATATGATGAGGACAATGAGGGGGCAAACAAGAATTTTACTTTTGATGAAGAAGGAGAAATAAGAGCAGAAGATTGCAATCCAAGCAATATTCCTATCATAACCTATGAGTTAACTCAAACTTTGTCACAACCTGAGGCACCAATTGAGCTTAGGAATGAAAACCAAAATGCTGGGGAAATACAAGAAGAACTAAATGAAATGGACCTGCCCATAGAACCACAACCATAACATCAAGAAATTAGAAGATCCACAAGAGAAAGGAGAGCTAATACATTGCCATATTTTGTTTATTTGAATGAGACATATTCTGATGACTGTGATTTTAATGACCCAATGAGTTACAATGAGGCTATAACTAGTGAACATTCTAAATTGGAGTCAATGGAAGCCAATAAAGTGTAGGAGTTAGTTGAATTGCAGCAAGGAATGAAGCCTATAGGGTGTAAATGGGTGTTCAAAACCAAAAGGGACTCAAAGGGCAATATTGAGAGGCATAAGGCTAGACTTGTAGCTGAGGGTTTCACACAACAAGAGGGGATTGATTATACCGAAACTTTCTCCCCAGTTTCAACCAAAGATACCTTTATGATTATTATGGCACTTGTGACACACTTTGACATGTTTTTACATCAAATGGATGTAAAAACAGCCTTTCTAAATGGTGAATTAAGTGAGGAGATTGTTATGCAGCAACCAGAAGGATTTGTAGAAGAAGATAGTAAGCAGTTAGTGTGCAAACTGAAGAAATCAATCTATGGTTTGAAACAGGCCTCAAGGCAGTGGTATTTGAAGTTTCATAAGATAATCACATCATATGGCTTTGTTGAGAATAGGTTGGATAAGTGCACATACTTGAAGAACAATGGGAGTAGATTTATTTTTCTTGTTCTCTATGTAGGTGATATTCTCCTTGCTAGTAGTGATGAGAGCCTCTTATATGAAACAAAGAATTTTCTATCTATGAATTTCGAAATGAAGGATCTTGGAGAAGCTTCCTATGTAACACCCCGACCCCAAATTTCCCCAAATTTTACCCTCATTTAATTATTTAATTATTTAAGGGTATTTTAGTCATATTTTTAACCGGAGAGAGTTTGGGACCGTGACTTATATTTTTGGATAGGTCGTACTGAGACGAGTTCACAGACACGTAGTGGGCTCGAATCGGAGTTGTAACGAGAGAGATATGGTCAAAAGAAGTCCAGTGGCATAATCGTAAATATTTCGAAATGGGATTTTTTTATATAAAAATCTGGTTTCTCTCTCTCCTCTCTCTCTCTCCCGCGCGACCTCTCTCTCTCTCCTCTCTCTCTCTCCCGTTTGCTGCCGTCGCCTTCCAAGAGGCGCCGGCGCCGCCACAGGGAACCACCGGCCACGGGACCGGTGGCGTTCGAACCGCCGTCGCCCCTCCTTCCTTCCCCGACCGTTCCCCGCCGGCGACGCGGCCTGTGCTGGCCGGAAAATGCAGAAAACCGCCGGAAAGTCGTCGAAACTTCAACGCCGTCGATCTCCCTCCTCCGGCCACCAATTCCGTCGACCCAGGTATGGATTTTGAACCTCTCGAGCTGCTCTAGCTGATGGTTGGGTAGGATTAGATCGATTCTTAGCGTAGGCAACTCAATTTTCGAATTGAAAATCGGCCGAAACTTCGGCCGCCGTGATCGGCCATTTCCGGCCACTTTTTGGGGTAGGTCCAAGAACAAAAGTGACTCCAAATGAGGTGTTTTACCTAGGATAGGAGTTTGGAGTCTTGGTTCCGAGATTTTTCGACGAACCATAATCGCTTTGGACACCCGATCTGCCCGCGCGTGTGGCAGCGCGTGGGCGAGGGTGGTGGAGTGACTCTGGGCAGTTTTGAGATCCTCGTGCCGTCACGAGTGCGTAGGATTTCGCGGATCTCAATTCGGACGTCATTTGACTATCGAACGGATAATCGCATATTATGCGTTATCCGGGTTCGATAGGTTGGGACCGTCGGATGGTCCCAAATTTAATATATGTTAATCTAGGTATTTCTAGGATCGTGTAGGAATTCACGGATCGTGAATCGGAGCCCCGGATGTTCCGAATAATAATTTTAAGTTTATATTATATATTAACCGTCGGATCGTGCGATCGTGAGAAATCCGACCGTCCGATCTGAACCAAACTTGCAGGACAAGTGTCCTATACCTGGTAGAACCCATAGGGACTTTCGGATATGAAATTGGAGATCGTGGGTTCCGCAGGTCCGGTTGACCAGGGTTAGAGTAGTTTGACCCTTGGTTGACCGTGAGTCTCCCGGAGTAATCTCACCCTTCTAAGGGGGATTATCGGATGCTAGATGATTGTGGAGGGTTACACAATATAAGAATTAATTTATATAAATATAATTATATGTGGTTGTACAAGGGTACAACAGAGTCTAAAATGTCAGTTTTGAGTGCTATACGCACTACCGTAGGTACCTCCTCGAACGTTGGATTCACTACAAGTACCACCAAGTGAAAGTTAGGTCCCACGTGGCGTAGGTTATCCGGCGTTGGGACAGACCCCATACGTGGCGTTGGTTGTACCGGCGTATGGGGAGCTATGTAATATGATGTTCAGGTCTCACGTGGCGTAGGTTATCCGGCGTTGAGACAGACCCCATACGTGGCGTTGGTTGTACCGGCGTATGGGGAGCTATGTAATAATGTGTTGAGGTCGCACGTGGCATAGGTTATCCGGCGTATCGACAGACTCCATACGTGGCGTTGGTTGTATCGGCGTATGGGGAGATTTGTGATATGATGTTGAGGTCCCGCGTGGCGTAGGTTATCCGGCGTTGGGACAGGCCCCATACGTGGCGTTGGTTGTACCGGCGTATGGGGAGTTATGTGATAGTATGGCATGGTCGCACGTGGCGTAGGTTATCCGGCGTGTTGACAGGCCCCATACGTGGCATTGGTTGTACCGGCGTATGGGGAGATTGTATGTAATACAAAGAAATGAAATAAGGTATCGCCCAAGTGTGGAATTGGGTTTTTAGGGAAGAACTACGTGTGGCTTGATCCCTCAAGGAGGGTACGTAGGCAGCCTAAGGTTAATAGGTGCAGCCGCAGACTAAATATTAGTCATCTTTTGTATTTGAATTGTTTGGTAGTTGTTGGAGAATTATTGGAAGGCCGAAGGCCATTTGTGCGAATTGCATGAAATTATATTGTGCATGCTGCCAGTTGTGGATATTAAATGTGTTTTCATGCAGGTATAAATTTTGGGAAATGTCCAATTTATAGGGGAGGCTCTGCCGAAATTTCGGCAGGAATTCCTATGTCCTAGATATTGAGATTCCTAGAGATAGAGCATAAGGGCTGTTAGGTTTATCGCAGAAAGCTTACATAGAAAAGGTGTTGAAAAGGTTCAATATGAAGCAAAGTAATGGAGCGGAAGTGCCAATTTCAAAAGGAGATAAGCTGAGTCAAGAAGATTGTCCAAAGAATGATTTTGAGAAGGCAGAAATGAGAGACAAGCCATATGCTTCAGTTGTAGGAAGTATCATGTATGCACAAGTGTGTACACGACCATATTTAACTTTTTCAATCAGTGTTTTGGTAAGATACCAAGCTAATCCAGGTTTAGTTCATTGGAAGGCTGCGAAGAAGGTTCTCAGATACATGCAAAGGACTAAAGACCAGATGTTGGCTTTTAGGAGGACAGATGAATTAGAATTAGTTGGCTATTGTGATGCAGATTTTGCAGGATGTGCATACACAGCTAGATCAACTTCTAGTTTTGTTTTTATGATGGGAGGTGGAGCTGTTGCTTGGAAGAGTGTGAAGCAGTCGACAATAGCTACATCTACCATGTATGTAGAATTTGTAGCTTTTTATGAGGCTGCAAACCATAGTAGTTGGCTTAAGAATTTTATACATGATTTGAGGATAGTAAGTTCCATAGAAAGACCAATTCAGTTGTACTGTGATAACAAAGCAACAGTTTTCTTCTGTAGAAATAACAAGAGATCCTCAGGAGTCAAACACATGAAAGTTAAGTACCTATCTGCTAGGGAACTAGTTAGAGATGGTGAAATAAATGTTGATTACATAAATACTACAGAGATGATAGCTGATCTATTAAACAAGGCAGTGCCTAATTCAGTTTTTCGTAGGCATGTCAACAGTATGGGAGTGCTATCAAGCTTTGAAGATGCCTTGTTTTAGTGGGAGTTGTCTTAGAATGTGTTTTTATTTTTAAATGTTTTGGTACTATGCTTTCATGTTATTTGACAATATGAATGAATATTTTGACTCTGATTCTGTTGAATTTTTGCAATATGAGTAAGGATTGATTATAAATATTAAGGAGTTCTTTATATATATGAGTAAGGACTGGTTATAAAGTGGACTATTCATATATCAGGAATGATACTTCACAGTTTAGCACTTCTGATATGTGCAAACATAACCATGACTTGCTAGTACTTTATGTGGATTTTGTTGCTTGTGGTGATTGTAGGTGGATGATACCATATCAATTGGATATCACGTCTGCAATCCTATGAGTTGATGAAATTTGACACAGAGTTTGATATAGATATCCTTATCAAATGAGCTTTCCAAACTGTGCACATAAGGAATCAATTCTGAGGCAATAAGGAAGTGTTTTAAATAGATGTTGCACTCAAGTGGTGAAATTGGTACTTAGGTGACGAGGGGTAAATTTAAAAGATATTCAACCAAGAACGCAACAAACTTCACACACTCTAGACCTTGACCAAATACTCTTATGACTAGTCAACTGTCAGATATGAATTATACCAAACAATAACATACACAGAGCATACCAAGATGTACCTGCAAGCCTAGAGAATTACTAGTGACAACCTAGACACTAAGAAGGACCCGTCAATCTAGGCATCCCCTATGCTAGCAACAACTATGGTGAAAGTGTGTGAAGACAACATAATCAAGCAAACACCAAACAGTAGAAGAAGATGACTAGTCAACCGCACAAATCCAGATGACTAGTCAACTATCAAGAACACAAACCCAAAAAATTTACAGAGATGGAAACCCACCCAGAAACCCACCATTGGGAAAAACTGGGGGTTATCAACCGACCAGGCAATCCACTAAGCAAAAAGATTCTTACAAAAAACATTAGCAAGCTCAAGAAATTCCTAGGTCTATTTAGGAAGATGAGCTATACCTCCTTTGTGCAATCTTCTTCTCCAACTTAGCAAAGCTTGAAGCTTAGTTCTTCATGGCAATGACAGCTCCTTCTCCAGCTCTTTCATCCCATGGCACTAGCTTGCAAGCTCTAACTCAGATAGAAATGAAATTTGGATTCATGGAGAAAATGACTAATTACTTCAAGAAACCATACTCTTGAAGAAATCAATCTTGAATCTGACCTAGATATATATGATAGAGTGTTTGATCTAGCAAGATGAAGTTTTCATATTTCAAATGCAGTTTTCAAAAAGAAACAATTTGGAAAACTTAAAGATGAAAAATATGAAGGTTACTCTTGAAGAAGAAGCGAAAGTTTGCTATGAAACTTTCCAAAACTTGTCCCCAAAAGTGACGGCTGCCAAATGAGGAATTCTTTGGCTTTTACCAAAAATTCCTATGTCAGAATAGACACATGGCAGCTGAGAAATTCGTAGAAAAGGACAAAAATATGGTTAAGCCTCAGCTGGAAACAATGAGCTGGAAATCCTAATTGAAACAAAGGTTGACTAGTCATACGAAGGAAATATGACTAGTCATAATCTTCAGAAATTTAATGAATGCAATGTAGTGTAATGCAGAATTTACCTTTGTCAAATGCATTGTTTTTCATCAGAATGTAGGCAGATAAGAACACCTAGAGAAGTAATTCTTAATCTAAACTTAAAGCTTGGGCAACTACAATGATTGTCCTATTACAAAATTGTCAAGGGAAGCCAAAAGAAAAAACTCAAAATGCATACATTAATAAGTCGGAGAATGTAATACCCTAATTGAGTTTGCATCTAAGGCACAGAATTTGTTAAGGAATAAAACTGGAAAGTTTTTATTTGATTAGCCGGATACGTGGAGGTGAAGAAGGAATGAAATAAAAGGAGATATCTATCCTATTCTGTCATGGATTCTAGAAGTGATTAAGGCATGATTTAGGTAATCTTTTATGGGCAAGAAACCTAGGTCAAATCACCTAAAAATACAAGGTTTAGGTCCCCGATCTCATAATACACATTCAAGTATACAAATCCTACCCCATATTAGGAGTGCATAAGGCGTGTAGAAAGATTGGAAGACCTTTGCTTGCTGCACAAGATCTTTTCTGTCGAATTCTCATGGCTTCTCAAGGTTAGTACTTATAGCTTGTTTGATCTTAAAGTCTAACATATTTGACAAATATAAAGCATGCCACTTATGAACATTTGGTATATATATATATATATTGTGAAATGTAAAAGTAAAAACATAAAGAAACCTTGTATTTTGACTCCACTATAACCAATCAACTTGGTGAAGGCGTAAGTAATGGCCATGGCCATCCACCCTCCAAGCAACAATTAGAGTTGTTTGGAAACAAGACCTTGCCGCAGAAGTTTTGCCTGAAACTGCCCCTACACCACAAAAACCACCAATGACAAACTAGACACTGCAACCACGACAATAACCCTCACCTTGTAATTGGTGATGAACGCAGCTGCCAATAGTGGGACTAATCCATCCACCAAAAACGAAAACGCAGACGCCACGCTGGCTTGAAATGGACTCGGCAGCTTCTCTTTTGCTTTTGCAATTTCTTTTTCATTGATAATGTTATTGTTTTCTCTCTTAATTTGAGCCGTCTCTGAGTCAAGTTGAGTGTACACAGCCACAAACTCTCCCATTGCCACGCTGCATGCCCCAGCAACTAATTCGGCGAATCCAGCAAGCAGGATGGCTTTGATGTCTCTTTTGACTGCCCCTACGCCCATCATCACCGAAGCAATAGGGACCAATCCATCGTTTGGCTCCCAAAATCATAATGAAGTTTCTACTTGATAAAAAAAATAAAATTATAAAATGTTCTAGTTATTACAATGAATTCTGGGGGTATCCCTGTGAATTATTTTTATTTTTATTTTTATTTTTATTTGAAAAAAGGGAATATCCTTAGCATCATACTGTAGCTGTATGGGTTTGAAATTTAATATTACATGTTAAAGAAAAATGGAGACATACAGTGTGTAAAAAGATTACAAATTTATTGTAATCACCTTATTTACCACTAGTTTTCTAAACGAAAAAATAATGCATTAAATTTCTATTGAAAACTTGATATAGATACAAATAATGTGTGTCAAACGACTATATATAATGCAGTTGTATGAAAGATGGATATCAAGAGAAAGAGGATTCTAATCAAGGGCCAAAAGCATAAGATATCATGTTTTTTTGTTGGTTTTGTAATGGGTATTTTTGTAACAAAGTGGGCTGGGCAGGTTTTGGGTTTTTTTTGGGTGAAAAATTGTGTTTGGGTATCTAGTAATATTATTGCAGTGGCAGTTTTTTAAATTGTACAATTTTCAAGGGTTGTTTGTATTGGTAAGTCCATTGAATAGTCCAACTGGACTGTTTTATAGAATTTGGATTGCATAGGATTTTTCTATATTTTGGGATCTATGTTTGGGCTTAAATGCGAAGCTCATGTATTATTCAGCCTTGTAAAGAGCTATCTCATATAAATACCTCTAATTTTTTTCTACGATCTTTAAGTATTTTATTTTGTGCATGAGTTGTTTGTGATGTTTCATGTGTGAAGGAAGTGTAAAGTGTATGTTGCTGCTTATGTTGACACGTGTCTACTACCTACAAAGGTGAGAGTGCACCATAATGTGACATGTGGAGCTTTGGGAAAGGTGACAGTTGACAGGACCCGCCCTGGATTCCTCAGAACCCGAGACGAATCTTGTGGAAATTCCAACATCACACTGATGTTGGGCCCATTTACTAAAATTATATCCTATTTTCCGAAGTTAAGGAAAAGGGTACGAGATTTTTTGCCGAAATTTCGACTGTCTTCCCTGTAAATTGGCTTTCCCCAAAATTTCAACCTATTCAAAATTCACAATTTAATATCCACAACTGGCAACATGCACAAGTTAACCTTCAAGCAGTTTACAAACTAAGCCTCTGGCCTTTAACAATTCAAACTGAACCACCAACGAAGCTCTTAACTAGGCCTCTGCCCTTTAACAATTCAAACCAAACCACCAACGAAGCTCTTAAGTCCAAATAATGAGATTTAACAAAGCAAATAAAGAACTCGAATTAAGTTATGCATGCCCATCACAATTAACATAAAATAAATTCTCAATTTCCATCATACGACGTTTAGCAACCCAACAGTAACACAAGTAGTTTAAGCACTCGGCCCCATATCCTAGATCAACATATACGAAATTGACAATGGTCCAACGGTTCAAGCATATCAAACCCGGAAATCGCACAATAGGCGAAATCCGTTTGAGACTCAAACGATATTCATATTGAAATCCGAGCACACCTACGCACTAGTGACAATTAGGGAATGGCACTGGGATACAAACCCCTCTGCTACGTACCCCACGCACCGCCACATGTGTCGGAAGCGCGTGGGTATCCTAAGCGATAGCGGCTGCCGGAAAAACTCAAAATTAAGGTCCTAGCTTCCTACCCTGGATGTAAAACCTCATTTGGAGACACTTTTGTTCTTGGCCCTACCTCGAAAAATGACCGGAAGTGGCCCGAATCTCATCCCGAAATCTGGCCAAATTTTGGGTTACAAATCGAGTTGCCTACGCTAGAAATTGATCAAATCCTATCCAACCATCAGCTAGAACACATTGAAAGGATAGAAAAGCATACCAAATTCGAAGAAACTGGTGGCCGGAGGTGTCCAAACGAGCTCTGCGAAATTTCGTCAAAAACTGTCCAAACAGCCCTATTTCGTGGCAGTTTCCGGCCACCACGATGGCGAATCGAGGCTGAGATGGCTGGGACTGGAAGAGGGAAGTGTGGTGGTTCTAACGAGACCGGTCTTGTTTGAATTCATGGCCGGAGTTGGGAGAAATCACCATTTGAAGTTGGCTCGTCCAAAACTGCCCAAAGAGAAGAAATCTGAGTTTTAAAAAAACTGAACTTCAAAATATTTACGGTTATGTCACTGAATTTCTTTTGATCGCCATTTCTTCGTTACAACTCTAATTCGGGTCCACTACGTGTCCACGGACTCGTTTTGACGTGCTCTACACAAAGATATAATCAGAAATTTCCAAATTCCTTCCCAAACTTAAAATGAACTTTTTGCCCCTTATAATATTAAATAATCTTTTAATTTCTCAAAAACCTTAATTAATTCAAATCATTTTATTTTAATGTTTATTTCAATTTATTTCCTCATTTAAATTTATTCTCTCTTACTTTAATTATTTTAACACTTTTTCAGACCGGGATGTAACAATTTCACCAAAGTCTCCCCGATCAACAAGTCAACATGCAAACATATTAAAATATTCCGAGGTAACATTGTCTTTTTCTTTAATAATTTAGTATTTAATTATTAGTTTAGGACCGGGTCGTTATAGCGGTGGTTTCTGCGTGGCTCTCTCTTCACAAAATCATTGAAGCAGATTTCCTACTGAAATTTGTAACTTTGTAACAGATTTGGGTCATCTTACCAAATAATTGAAGTATTTTCTTATTGGAATTTTTAACTTTGTAATTGACAGGATCAGATTACCCAAGAAGGTGATGACTGGTCCACTGTTACATTCTTTTTGTTCCAGTTATTACTGTGGAAGGGATTTGCGTTTTCTTTGCAAGTGAAAGAAAATGGAAAATTTGGTTCCAGGTAATGTGTAAAGGTTTTTTGCTAAAACAAGAAAAAAAAAGAAAATAATAAAATAATTTGGCTTCCGGCAATGTGTAGAATTCAATTCAAGGTTGCGGCCCTTTCCTTTGCAATTTGCAGGATTACCTTCAAATATTTATTTATAAAAAATATAAAAAAATAAAAAAAACGAAAATTCAATCTTAAATAGTTCCCGTCAACTAAAAATTCTTTGGCAACCAATCACAATCAACGTGGGTGGGAAAAACAATTGAAAAAAAGATTAAATAAAAAACTTTTAAGATGCGCAAAACACCCCTCCACTGCTAATTGTTCATATTCTCCAGCACTTGATTGATTAGTCCGGACAAAATTGTCATGGCTCCGGGATGCAACATCAACCGGCCTGCGTCATGGCTCTGTTCTGCCTCATTATCAGTTCCCCCCCAAAATTCCAGATATTGTTCCACTGCTAATCGTTCACGTATAGTACAGTCCCTGAAAAATGCATCAACAACTCCCCCTGAAAGATCCTGATTTGTTTCCAAATCATACAAATGAGGATCCGGATTATCCATATTTTCCTTCATGACTTTGTCCCACTCGACTCTAGATGAACCTCTGTTTTCTTCACTCTCACAAAATCAACATCATCAGGTCTTACAAGAATCGATACGTGGTCACCGCCTTCCAAACAAAGCACATCGTTTGACAATTGTCCCTGCCAAAGATAATCGTCTTCAGGTGTATTGTAAGTTTTTACCGAGGCAAATGCTATCCAGGTGTGCAAAGCAGTTTGTTTGGTAAGATTTCTAACGATAATGCCAATACGACCTTGAGAATCTTCAAGTTTTGGCTCGTCCGAAGAGTAAACGAAGCATATAGTCAACCCTTTTAAATCACAACCCATGATTCCTTGAGGAACTTCAAAAAAGGCGATATTGTCCACATGATTGACGAATTTGAACCACTTAGGAATATCATAAATTCCATTCAAATAAATTCCACCAAATCCGCAAGAAGTCCATCTCTGCACACCAGAAGCAAGACATTCTTATACATGCATGCATAATCATTACATGGGCCGCATCTGCAGCTGTGACTCTGTGTGTGTGTGTATGTGAGAGAGAGAGAGAGAGAGAGAGAGAGAGAGAGAGAGAGACCTGTAGGATGCTGTTCCTAAAATCGGCAGTCAGATTGGTACAGCCTTCCATATGAATCCTTGTCATGGAGTTTAATGACTCATCCAAGCCTGGAACCTCAGTGAGTTTGAACGAATCACTGAGATACAACTCTCTCATATTCCACATTTTTGAAAAATCTGGAATTGTTTCCAATCCTGGGCAGTCACTTGCTTTCAGAACATACAAATTGGTTGGTAAATCTGGGATTCCACGAAGGTTTTCGCATGCATTTACACACAAGACTTTGAGCTTTGAAAGACCAGCGAGACTTGGTAGGCTACAAAAGTCATTGTCTCCAAGAAGCAGATCTTCTAAGGAAATTAGGCTACATAGATCCTTAGGGATTGCATCCTCAGTTAAACTGCAGCCTGCATCCAAAGTTGAGATAACTCTATTAAAGAGTTTAAGCCATGTAACGAAAGGGGTAAAAGATGGAATTTCAAAATTCTCACCAGATAGAGATAAAATTCTCAACTTCTTCAATTTTACTATGGAAGATGGAATTTGTCTGATGGCTGTGCAATCCGCTTTCAGAGTTGTCAATGATACCATGTCCCCTAAGCCATTAGCCAAGTCTTCAAATCTTGAACAACCATTCAGTATAAGAGTTTCAATAGAATTGGATTTATAGAAATTCGGTGGGAGATCCCTTAGCATTTCGCAGTCTTCAAAATTTACCAAAGAAAGTCTTTCAAGATGCTCGATGGATGAGTGGACCTTATACAAGCGCTTACAACCTTTCAATATCAACATTTCAATATTTGGGAATTTTGAAAAGTCTAGTGGTTTTCTTATGTGATTATCATATTCGACATAATTTTGAGATGGGCTGTTAGAATTCTATGGTTGTTTTGTATATTTTAGAGAAATGGAGAATTTGCAGAGAAGAAGAGAAAAATGAGAAGAGACTGTTGCGTTGCATTTTCACAAATAGTTGGCTTACATAGTGTACTTGGTAGAGAAGAGAGAGGAGAGATTCTCCTCTAACAGAATTGCAGCTATCACCCTATGAGGTGTTTACACTTGTCATCCCAAAACTAAGCTAGAGAGAATCCACCTGGACTATGATCCAATGGTTCTAATTACATCACAAATAAAATAAACATAAAATGATTGTAATAGGGCTTGGTGACTTCAGCTTCAAGAAAGCAGCTGCAGGATTACATTCCAACACTCCCTTCTAATCCTTTAGCTGATTTCACACCAAGTAGGCTTCTTAAACTAATGAAGCGATCCTTAGGCAAAGCCTTGGTCAAAATATTTGCAATTTGATCTTCTGTCTTGCAGTAGATTAGCTCAATTTCTTTTGCTTGAATAGCTTCCCTGATGAAATGAAATTTTCGACTGATATGTCTAGTTTTCTGGTGATGAACTGGATTCCTTGCCATTGCAATAGCAGAAGTGTTATCACATAGGATTGGTGTACCTTCTACTTGTTCTTCACCAAAATCCTCAAGCACAAATCTTAGCCACTTAGCTTGTGAAGTTGCTTCTGCAGCACTCACATACTCAGCTTCTGCTGTGGACAAAGCCATTGTGTTTTGCTTGATAGAAGCCCAAGAAAACATGCCTGAGCCTAGTGTGAAAGCATATCCTGAGGTGCTTCTCATATCATCCTCACTTCCTGCCCAATCACTGTCACAATACCCTATTAGAGTAGTTATTTTCCCTTTCACAAACTCAATGCCAAAATCAAGTGTGCCCTGTATATATCTCAAAGTTCTTTTGGCAGTTCCCATGTAATGACCCAAACCTAAAATTCATATTTAATTAGTAATTTATTATGAGGAAAGACAATTTTGCCCTTGGAATAATTTATCAACGAAAAGTTGACTTTTTGACTGAGAAGGAATTTGACAATTTCACATACACCGTTGCGTAAAGCACAACGAAATGAGTTCATACACACGAAGTGGGCTCGAATCGGAGATTTAACGAAGAAAATACGGTTAAAATAACATGAGGGGCAAAATGATAATTTGAAAAATTAGATTTTAAACCCTCACTCTCTCTCTCTCTCTCTCTCTCTCTCTCTCTCTCTCTCTCTCTCTCTCTCTCTCTCTCTCTCTCTCTCTCTCGCTCTCTCTCTCTCTCTCTCCCGTCGCTCGACCTCCTCCTCCGATTCATTTTTGTGACGCCGTCGCCGCCACAGACCACCACCGGCCACGAGACCGGTCTTGTCCGAACCGTCATCTCCTCCTCTCCTCGTCCCACCCAGTTTCCGTCGCCGTCAGCCCCTCCAGCCGCTGAAAACTGCAGAAAACCGAGCGGGTGTGACCGGAATTTCACAGCCGTCGTTCTCCCTCATTTCTCAACCAAATCGGACGAGCCAGGTATGGATTTTGAACCTCTCGAGCTGTTCTAGCTGCCTGTTGGGTAGGAATTAATCGGTTCTCAGTGTAGATAATGGATTTTCGAACTGGAAATTCGGCCGGTTTTCGGCCTCCGTGTTCGGCCACTTCCGGTCAGTTTTTGGGGTAGGTCCAAGAACAAAAGTGGTTCCAAATATGGTGTTATACCTAGGGTAGGAGTTTGGAGCTGTGATTTTGAGATTTTCCGGCGATGCGTAATCGCTTTAAACACCCAGCGCTGCCGGCGCGTGCGGCGGCGTGTGGGTGAGGGTAGTTTAGTGGCACTGTATCTTGATACGATCCTTAGGTTGTCACGAGCGTGTAGGAATTCACAGATCTCAATTTGGATACCGTTTGAGCCTCGAACGGATTTTCCATATTGTGCGATTTTCGGGTTCAATACTGTTGAGCCGTTGGATCGTAATCAATTTTAGATATGTTACTCTGGATAATTATAGAAACTTGTAGAATTCGACGGATCGTGAATCGGAGCCCCGGATACTCCGACATCGCGAACCCTAGGGCTAGGGTATAGAAATTATGCGATTACACGATCGTGATCAATCCGACCGTCCGATCGACACCAATATCCTCGGGACATGTGTCCTAGATATAGTGGACCTTCTAGCGGCTTCCGGATCATATTGTGAGGTCATGGACCCGTGGGGTCCCGGGTTGATCTTTTTGGGACTTTAGCGCTTTTTGAGTCCCAAGATACCGCTAAACTATCTCACGTGAAAGGAAACCTTTTATGGGCATAGGGATAACTTTAAATTGACGCACATACTTTTAGGAGCCGGGGGTTAGGATTTTTAATTTAATACTATATTGTATTAATAGAATATTATGGTCATTGAATCAGGCACCCGGGCACCAATTGACCCGCAAGAGGGACCTTCAAGAGGTCTAGCGAGCTCGGACTACCAGTGAGTGGACTCTTTGTTTTAATAAATGAATTTAAGCAGTTCAGTTTCAATTATAAGCTGTTTTATGCTTTTAAATATTTTATTTTGCATGCTGCCGAGTGGATATAAGAAAAGAAATTCTAGTTAATTATCAGATAAATGACAGCAGAATTTTAAAGGTTACAGAAAGTTAATTATTCAACAGTTTTGCTTCAGAAACTTTATATTTTCTTAAACCACCTTGTACCCAGATATTAAATGTTGCCTTCGGATTGTATTGGTTGCCTTCGGTTTAGTCAGCATGCTTGACAGTTGCCCTACGAGTTCCTTGGTACTCGAACTCGTGTGGAGCGAGTAATGCGAATAAAGGTAGACTACGGTTTCCTGAATCCTGCGAGTTACGGCTCGGACTGACCTCGTGTCACTGAGACCTGCGAGTATGTGTCACCCATGGTGATGCAAGGAATTGACGGAGATAAAGAATTGACGGAAATAAGGGTACACCTAGGTGATAGTTTTAAACTGCTTTCAAAAGTGATGTTGACCATGAATATGATTGGTTTATATACAAGTATAATTATATACGTGCATTGATTTCATAAATAAAGAAAAGAAGTTAGTTTGTATAACTGTTTTCACAGTGGGGTTAGTATGTTCATATGTTATTTTCTAAACTTTGTTTTGGGTCCACTCATCCTTTTTCATGTTTTGCGCCCCCAGGCAGTAGACGTGCACAAGAATCCACCACCGGGCCGTTGTCCATCTTCCGTGCCTTTCTTTTGATGTAGGATTTTTGTTTTGTAAAGGATTAACTCCTTTGTAAATTCTTAGTAGTTGCTCTGATGTTTTGCCCTAGACTGAGACTTGAACTGTTGGAATGTATATATATGTATGCTGGCAGTTAGTTGTATATATATACTTATTTTGGCAGGTGTAAATGATTTGGTATTGAGCCAGTTACAAGGGAAACTCTGCCGGTTTTTCGGTAGACGTCAATCTTGTTATTTTATCATGTTTTGTATAGAAGGGCAAATGGGTCATTTGTGCCCGACATTCGCCAGGTGTCGGACACGCACAGGGTCCGGCTCGGATTCCAAAGTGAAATTTGGATCGGGTCCTGTCATCCCATGTGTTTCTTTGTGGGATTGTGCATGAATCTAGCAAGTAAGCTAGATGCAAACATTACATCTGCTCTTGTAGCAGTCAAATAAAGCAAGCTCCCTACTATCTGTCTGTATTCACTTTCATTTGCTGCTTCACTTTCATCATCTTTGCACAATTTCTCATTCACCACAAGTGGAATTGCCACTGACTTGCAGTCTTTCATTCCAAACTTGTCAAGAAGTTTCATTGCATATTTCTTTTGATGAATGAAAATGTGCCTATCTGTTTGTACGACTCCCATGCCAAGAAAGTGATGCAACAAACCCAAGTCTGTTATCTCATAGTGTTGCATCATATCTTACTTAAACTCTTCAAGCAGTTTGGAACAACTAGCAGTATAGATAATATCATCTACATAAAGTGAGACAATAATAATACCTGAAGCATCATTGGTTTTGACATAGAGAGTAGCTTCACTAGTGCTCTTTTTAAAACCTGCGTTGTTGAAGTAGGCATCTATCTCATCATACCAGGCCATTGGAGCTTGTTTCAGTCCATATAGAGCCTTGTTAAACTTGTACACTTTGGTTTCTTTATTCTCTTGAACATAGCCTTGTGGCTGTTCAACATAGACTTCCTCTTTTAGAATGCCATTGAGAAAGGCAGACTTCACATCCAGCTGATACAAACTCCATTGCTTTTGTACAGCAAGAGCAATCTAGGTTCTGATGGTGTCTAGCCTTGCCACTGGGGCAAATGTTTCATTGTAATCGATTCTAGGCTTTTGTGAATAGCTTTTAGCCACTAGTCTAACTTTTTTTTTTCTGCACAGTGCCATCTAGATTAAGTTTAGTCTTGTAGACCTACTTGACATCAAGTACAAGTTTGTTAAATGGTTTGTCAACTAATTCCCATGTATGGTTCTTCTTAATCATCTCTAATTCAGCCTTCATTGCATTTCTCCATGATTCATCCAGGTCAGCATCTTCAAAGCTTTCAGGTTCCACGATACACATGTTACATTGTGCCATGATTTCATTAATGCTCCTCCACTTGTGAGGTGCGTGATCGAAAACTTGAGATCTGTCAAGTATTTTCTCATCTTGAGGTATTATATCTTCTTCAACTTGCATTTGAGTATCCAAGAACTGAGTTGGTTCATCAGATACCATTTGTTCATGTAATCTGTACCCCTTTTCACAGAGTCCATAGCCTACAAAAATGCATTTGTGACTGTTTTCTTCCAACTTGTGCCTTAGTGCTGAAGGGATAAGCACATGACATAGAGATCCAAACACTTTCAAGTGTGCAATACCTGGTTTTCTTCCAATGTAAGCCTCAAATGGTGCCACCTTCTTAAGAGACTTAGAAGGACACCTGTTGAGTAGATATACTACAGTATTAACAGCTTCTGCCCAAAACTCATAAGGAAGACCCTTTTCATGTAGCATAGACTTTGCCATCTCTATCACAGTCCTATTCTTTCTCTTAGCTACTCCATTTTGCTGAGGAGAATATGCTACTGTCAGCTGCCTTTGTATTCCAAGCTCACTGCAATACTCAAGAAACTCATTTGACATGAATTCTCCACCTCTGTCACTTCTTAGGCATTTCACCTTATATCCACTTTGCAATTCTGTCATAGCCTTGAACTTCTTGAAGCATTCAAAAGCATTTGATTTATTTCTAAGAAAATAAACCCAAGCCATTCTTGTACAGTCGTCTATGAATAACAGGAAGTACCTGTTTTCTGACATGGATGCAATTTGCATTGGTCCACAGATGTCTGTGTGTACCAATTCTAGTGGAAACTGAGCTCTCCAAGTGGATTCTGCATGGAATGAGTCTCTATGTTGCTTTCCTAGTTTGCAGCCTTCACAGACCTTAAGATCCTTTTCCAAACTAGGCAAGCCATGAACCATATCTTGATTTTCAAGTAGCCTAATGCTTTGATCATTAAGATGTCCCATTCTCTTGTGCCAAGTTTGCAAGCTGTGTGTTACACTTGCTCTTAGCATCAACTGAGTAATTGGCACCATTGTGATAGGAAAGCACCTGTTGCTAGTCATTTGAACTTTAGCAGTAGGATTTTGTCGTGCCCAGTCATCGAAAATTGTCACCATTCCCTTTCCAAATACCAGACAATTTCCATGCTCCATCATCTGCCCAACACTAAGCAAATTTTCTTCTAATCCAGGCACCAACATCACTTCTTGAATGTGCTTTCTGCCCACTTTGGTTTCTTTCACAAGTGTGCCTTTCCCTGCAACTTGGACTGTCTTTCCAGTCCCCATTTTCACCTTGGAATTTACATTCCTTTGAATATCCACCAATAGCATTTCATCTCCAGTCACGTGGTTACTGCAACCACTGTCAACATACCATGAGTTGTTCATCTTCACATCTGTCACAACATTGCAAGCATAAAACAAAGTTCCAGTTTCTTCAATCTAGTTTGCATAATTCACCTTCTGTACAGGTTGATTTCCATGGCAATCTCTGAGTATGTGTCCAAACTTTCCACACCCTTTGCATTTTGGCTTTCCTTCAAACCAGCACTTGCCATAGTGCAGTTTCTCACAATGCTTGCTGGGTGTTTTGGTTCCTTCATTTGATGCATTTGATTTGGGAGCAGAATTAGACTTGTTACTCCAATTCTTTCCATTTGACTTCCAGTTCTTCTGGGATTTGTGATTTCCAGAAGAACTTCCACTCTCAGAGTTTTTACTCTCTATATTCAGGCTAGTAAAAGCCCTTTCTGTGGAGTTTTCAGTATGCCTATCTAATCTGAGCTCAAAGTTCTTCATAGATGCAACCACTTCTTGAACTTCAATAGTGTCAAGATCCTTAGAATGCTCAATCACAGAGCATATAGAATCATACGATCTAGGCAAGCTAATCAACAATTTCTGCACAACTCTTTCTCTAGACAATTCTTCACCATAACTCTTCATTTGATTAATTAAATCAAACAGTTTAGCGGTATAAACAGACAATGGTTCACTATCCTTCATACTAGTATATTTAAACTCTCTACGTAGACCTTGCAACTTGACACTTCGTACTTGTTTATCGCCTCTAAACTCCTGCTTTAGAATATCCCAAGCACCCTTTGAGGTTTCTTCATTCACTATTCTGGGGAAGATTTGGTTTGAGACTGCACTTTGGATCAATCCAAGTGCACGAGCATCCTTCATCAAGATCTCAGCCATCGTAGACTTCTCCACTCCAGCAGCCTTAAATCCTTCTTCTTTTTCCTTTCCCTTCTTTGGATCTGAAGTATCAAAACCATTTTCAACCAAATCCCACAACCCGTGAGATTTCAAAATGGTTTTTATTCGAATGCTCCAAAACTCATAGTTTTCTCCATTGAAAACCGGCGTGTGAAGCTCAGCAGTGCTTGACCCTGCCATATTAGACATCGGATTCAAACAGATACGCCTTTTGGAATGTTGAGTGAGCTCGATTTCAGCTCAACCAAATACCAGCTTTCGATTTGCACAGATTCACGCCCAACAACCAACTGAACCTGGCTCTGAGGCCATGTTAGAATTCTATGGTTGTTTTGTATATTTTAGAGAAATGGAGAATTTGCAGAGAAGAAGAGAAAAATGAGAAGAGACTGTTGCATTGCATTTTCACAAACAGTTGTCTTACATAGTGTACTCGGTATAGAAGAGAGAGGAGAGATTCTTCTCTAACAGAATTACAGCTGTCACCTTATGAGGTGTTTACACTTGTCATCCCAAAACTAAGCTAGAGAATCCACCTGGACTATGATCCAATGGTTCTAATTACATCACAAATAAAATAAACATAAAATGATTGTAATTGGGCTTGGTGACTTCGGCTTCAAGAAAGCAACTGCAGGATTACATTCCAACACTCTAAAGGACAATAACGCCAGCACAACCATATTAACTTTTTGGGAAAATCTTTGTACTCTCCAGTGAGCTCTACTCTGCTGAGTTCGAGTAACCTCAGTTTTTTCATGTTGGTAAATGCTTGTGCAGTGAATCTAGTAAAATCTCGATAAATAAATTGATTAGAAAAAATCCAACAAAATTCAAAATCGAATATCGATGCAAATGTAGAGCAACTCCTTCAATTTCTTCAGTTCCTTGTTAACAAAAGATACCGAGTTAGAAAAATGATTTACAAACATGAAAATCCATGTATGTATTAACCAAAAGGTATAATTAATAGTATTGGACTATGTTACGCCCTATAGTTTGTGTTTGCAAACAAAGCACATATTTTTTTGTTGGTTATGCCTAATTGAGCTTTGATCTTAATGGATATAATATAAGAAATGGCAACGGGGTCTAGCGAAGTGAAAAATGATCTAAACTTGCAGACTAAGGTCTCATATTCAAATGGCACATTGGTAGTGTGGATGTGTGAGAACCCCCTCTTTTACTTTGATTTAGATTATCGCTTGTACTGAACAAAAAAAATAAAGAAATGGAAAAGGACATTTTAATTTATTATAGACACGGGATACATATGCTTCTCTTGCATGATGCATTCTAAAACTGTATTTGGAAAGTACTTACAGATTCATCGGTCATTACATATGTTACGTCTTCACGTTTCCACAATCTACTAAATTTTTCAGGGTGACCGTGGGCATTTTCAAAAATGATCTCTTTTCCCATGTCCCGAAGCAAATCATGCATCATCAGCTCCTTTCGCTCACTAACAGTTACAAGGCACCGTTCAATGAGGACACTGATTCCTATCGTTGCAGAAAAGCCACATCCATCTAATATTTGTGTGACACAGTCCCCGTCCATTCCAATAAAGAAACAAGATATATCAAGGAATATCTTTCTCGTTGTAAGATCAGGTAGCCTATCAAAGCTTATTCTGAGTATTTTTTGAATATCTCCATCAGAATTTCTTTGCAATTTCTCCAAATGGCTTTCCCACTCCGCTATGGATCTTTTAATCAGAAAAGACCCCACTACTCGAAGTGCCAGAGGCAATCCTTGACAGTAACGAATTACACGTTTTGAGAGGTCAAGATATTCTTGATTAGGATAACCACTTTCAAAGGCATGCCTACTAAAGAGCTCTAGAGCTTCTTCCTCATCCATTTCTTGAGCCATGTATGTGCTATCCACTCGAACTTGCTCTAGCAAATGTTTATTTCTTGTTGTTATAACAATTCTACTTCCAGGACCAAACCAATCGCGAGCTCTAGCTATTGCTTTTAGTTGCTCTAGATCATCTGCATCGTCAATTATGACAAGTGCTCTTTTACAGCAAAGTCTTCTTCTTATCATATCGACCCCTTCATCAACAGAACCAACCTCTATGCCCTTGCTTTTCAAGATATCATTTAGAAGTTGTTCTTGCAAACCAACCAGACCATTACTGCGATGGTTTGCAAATACTTCCCTCACGTCTGCAAGGAAACTCCTACCTTCAAAGATACGTTCAAATTTGTTATAAATGGTTTTGGCAAGCGTTGCTTTTCCAATGCCGCCCATCCCCAAAATATCAATCATGCGAACAACATCGTTCAGCCGAGAAGTAATTCCAACAAGGTGTTCGATGTCTAATTGGTATTTTCTGTACAACTGCTTATTAACCTCCCCAAGAATTTTCTTGATACACTTTGCTTCATGCCTGGCAATTAAACAAAGAAGCAGAACTACGAATCCTTAACTTAATAATTTAGAAAGACCAAATTATTTTCTTTTTTTTATACATAGTTAAGAATTTAGATATAATTAACAATTAAGATTGGGATTTAACATTATCAAATAAGAAAGAATGCACAGTTAAAACATAGTTGGAAAAAAAAAACAAAAACAAAAACAAAATGGACAGAAAACACATGGTTGTCAAGGAACTAGAAATTAGTAATTACCCATTGTCAGCATTTTTAAGATCTTCACCACACAAATCTGCAGCTTGAGTGAGAGCATTTCTCCACCGCTCATGTTTACCTTCACAGTTTGTGAAATGTTTGTGCAAAACTACCAGTTTGTTTCCGGACATCTGAAGGATCAACATTATAGAACAATGGAATAACCTGTTGCCCCAATCTTTCTCTACACTCTGTTGAGATTAATGCACATTTGTGCTAAAGAAATGTGTGGAGAAATCTAGAAGCTTTGAGATGAGCCTAAACTATTGGAGAATTATCTAGAAGAAAGCCACACACTTGTGGTTGGAGTAAAGTCGGAAACCACATGCAATCTTGAAGATTATTCTAGAGAAAGCCACACATATGTGACTGGGATTGATCTTCCAAGTCGGTGGAACTTGTGCAATGGCGGCAACACTTAGCCTATATATAGGCATGCAACCACAATGAAATGTGGAGTAAACCAATCAACTCCCAATCTATGCGGGAGCAAAAAAGCTACCCAAATCAAACTAGGTTGAGAGCCAATAAGCTCACCAATCAAAAGTGTAAGGGCCAAATAGTTGGTCCAAATTTTTTGCGAGTGTACAGAAAGCAGACTTGCGCGACGCTGTCCCATATTCGTCGCGCAATCTTTCTGCCCCAATAAACCCTAAACCCCAAATTTTGGCGGAATTACAACATTGCGCGACGCTGTCCCATATTCGTCGCGCAATTTCAGCAGACCTTTCATCTTTTCTCTCTCCCTCAATAAACCCGAAACCCCAAATTTTGGCGAAATTACAAATTTGTGTGACGCTGTCCCGCATTCGTTGCGCAATCTCGATAGACCTTTCACCCCCAATAAACCCTAAACCCCAAATTTTGGCGAAATTACAACATTGCACGACGAATACGGGACAGCGTCGCGCAAAGTTTTCACTTTTCTCTCTCCCGCTAAACCCTAAATCCCAAAATTTTGGCAGAATGACAACCTTGCATGATTAGACGTCGTAGGGTGGTGACGACTACACAGAGTTCGGAGCCCCTGACTCAGCCGACATCTGCTGCGACTGCACCAGCACTGATGGACCACTTGGAAGTTGGTCCCGCGGGGTCCCAGGTACCTGCTTCATCTGCTTCATCAGTGGCGCAGCCTGTTAGCCCCAAGCAGCGTCATCGGCCCGCCAGCACCACCGACACCAGATCGACTGATGCATCGAGGTCACAGCTAAGTATAGATTTCCTTAAACTTCAGTCGTGCATTGGGTCCCAGTGCAATCTCCTAGTTGTCACGAGCGCGTAGGTCTTTTCGGATTAGAATTTGGTTATCGTTTGAGTCTTGAACAGAATTTGCCTGTTGTGCAATTTTCGGGTTGTTATGTTCGGACCGTTGGATCGAACTCAAACTCACGTATGGTGTACCTTGTATTTCAAGGATCGTCTAGGATTCGACAGATCGTGGATCGGAGTCCCGGATACTCCGAACTCGCAAACCCTAGGTCAAGAATCTTAATAAAATTGTACGTGCTTACAAACATTTGTATATTTAATTAATTTGTATGTGTATTAATGAACTTGTGCAGATGTCAGACCTGATTAGACGTCGTAGGGCGGTGACGACTACACAGAGTTCGGAGCCCCCAGCTCAGCCGACATCTGCTGCCACTGCGCCAGCACTGATGGACCACTTGGCAGTTGGTCCCGCAGGGTCCCAGGCGCCTGCTTCATCGGCTTCATCAGTGGCGCAGCCTGTTAGCCCCAAGCGGCATCATCGGCCCGCCAGCACCACCGACACCGCATCGACTGATGCATCGGGTCACAGCCAGGTATAGATTTCCTTAAACTCTAGTTCTTTTTATTTTTGTTTTTATTTTTGTTTTTGTTTTTGTTTTTGTGTGTGTATTTTATAGTTAAATTTGTTATTTATTTAACATTAATGTCATCTTTCTTTGCAGCCAAGAAGAACACTCGAGGGCCGTGTCGGTAGTTGAAGATGGCGAAGGTCTCCCGGGTGACCAACAGTCGTATCAACATCGGATACGACGAGCGACATCTGGCTGCACCGACGGCGGAGTTGCATAGCTCCTTGGCCCACGACATTGGTCATGTCGTTCGGAGCCATTGCTCGATGAAATGGAAGTCTTGGAAGGTCATGCCTGACGAGATCAAGACAGAGGTTTGCGGCCAGTTGTCGGTATGTAGGCCTTTTAATTCTTTTTCTTTCAAACTTTATATTTCTATTATTTAAATGTATGTAATTAATTTATTGCAGACGAACTACAACTTGGAGGACCTCGACGACAAGTGGTCAACATACTCTTCTCTGAGAGGTACAAACAGTGGAAGAGCGACTTGCACCACTATTTTGAGGCGTTTGATGATCCGCAAGTCGCTCTTCAGGAGGGTTGCCCGAAGGAGTTTGAGGGGCGGGAGGATAGTTGGGCGTGGCTCTGCGCTCATTTTCAGGCGCCCGCTTTTGTGGTAATTTGTAATATGAATTTCAAATTTATTATATATTTCTTACTAATGTTTATTTAATTTTTTATATTTCATTTCAATTTCAACTAATACGTTTTATTTTTTGTATAACAGAATAAAGCCAAAGTCAATAAGGGCAGTAGAAAGAAGAAGACTCTTCTCCATCATACAGGTTCCAGGCCCTTCTCCTATAGGATGGATGCACAGCAGCAGGTAATAATAAAATAATTTTTATTTAATTTTTAATATGTCATTATTCTTAATTTATTTTTTCGTATTAATATTTTTCTTCTCTTGTTCAAGTTAGGGGGTCCAAATTCCCAGAGATCGACGTCTTTGGCGACATTTATGTCCGACCTGGGAATGAGTTGGCCAAGTCCCTTCATGTAAGTATTATTTAATTTTAATTCTTATGTTACGCATTCAAGTTTAAAGGTTATTATATGAATATTTTAATTTATATTTTATGTTATGTTAAACAGACGACGATGGTGGAGATGAGCCAGTTGGTTCTTCATGAGTTCGCCTCCCAACTTCCTCCGATACTCCGATCGAGCCTGTGGATCCTCCACAGGATGTTGGGTTTCAGATCTTGACGGAGATATTGGATCACACTCTAGGGAAGAGACTCGGGACATATTGTCGAGGGATAGGGAATGCCAGGCGGAGGGAACTCAGACCCCGTTCATCAGCATAGTCAAACAGTTATGTCACTGCTTTGACAGCACAGGTGGCCACTCTTTAGAGTCAGATGTCGGTCATTCTGCAGTCCCTCAAACAGTCCGTCATTCTAGTCCCGCATTTTGATGCCCCGACCTCTGAGCCCATCCATCCAGAGCATCCCCATCAGACGACGGCCCATGTAGACCCCCAGACCTCTGAACCGCATGTGCCATACGACAATGTAGATTTTGGAACATTATTTCATTAGTTTTTTTTATTTTCATAATTATTTTTTAAATATTTCTCTTGTAGTATACATTTATTTTATTTTATATAATAAATGTGTTCTTTACAATTCATTTTTTTATTGGAATTTCATTTTATTACCAAAAAAAAAAAAAGAAATAATCCGTCGAATCCTACACGTTTCTAAAATTATCTCGAATAACATATCTAAAATTGATTACGATTCAACGGCTCAACAGTATTGAACCCGATAATCGCACAATAAGGAAAATCCGTTCGAGGCTCAAACGGTATCCAAATTGAGATCTGTGAATTCCTACGCGCTCATGACGACCTAAGGATCGCATCAGAACATAGTGTCACTGCACCACACTCGGCTACGCGCCGGCAGCGATGGGTGTCCAAAGCGATAACGCATCGCCGGAAAATCGCAAAAGCAAGGCTCCAAACTCCTATCCTAGGTATAACACCATATTTGGAGCCACTTTTGTTCTTGGACCAACCCCAAAAACTGACCGGAAATGGCCGAACACGGAGGCCGAAAGTCGGCCGAATTTCCAATTTGAAAACTGAGCTAGCTACGGTGAAAATCAATGCAAACCTACCCAACCATCAGCTAGAGCATGGAAAATAGATAGAAATCCATACCTTACTCGACAAAGTTGGAGGAGAATTGAAGGAGAACGAACAGTTGAAAGTTTTGACAAAACTGATCGGTTTTCTGCAAATTCCGGCAACGTCAGCGGCGGAGGGGAGCGGCTGAGGGCTGAGACGTGTAGAGGAGGACGAGCTGGTTCTTTTGGGACCTTTGCCGACGGAATTGATGGCCGGCCGTGGTGGTGGCGAGGAGAAGAAAAATCGGCTGGGGAGGAGGAGGTTTCGCGCGACGGGAGAGAGGGAGAGAGAGAGAGAGAAACAGGTTTTATAAAATCTGATTTTTCAATTTACCATTTTGCCCTTTGTGATATTTTAATCGTATTTTCTTCGTTAAAGCTCCGATTCGAGCTCACTTAGTGTCTACGAACTCATTTCGTCGTGCTCTACGCAACTGTGTATGTGGAATTATCAAATTCCTTTTCGGTCAAAAAGTCAACTTTGAGGTCATAATTTAGTCAAAGGGCAAAATTGTCTTTCTGCATAATAAATTACTAATTAAATATGAATTTTAGGTTTGGGTCATTACAATAAACAAACAAGTTTGACGGTTGGATTGGTGAAACTAGTTTCGTAGAATGCGTATGCCATCAAAACAATATATTCACTAACAATTAAGAGTTTATTTATATTTTCGTTAAATGTAACATAAGATTTTGTGGTATCCACTAGTGTAAATATTGTAAATTGAAGATTAAATTCAGTCATTGTATTCATATAGGGTCAAGGAGTATAGCTGTAAAAAAAAAAACTCAAAATCGGAGTTAAAATAACTGCTAAATCGTGATTTTTCATTTATAACTGTCAAAAAGTTTTGTCTCCTTACTTGATCTCTGAATGTTCATTTTTTTCGATTTTTGGTGTATATGATCTCGAAGTATAAACAAACAAGTTTGATGGTTGGATCGCTGAAACTAGTTTTGTAGAATGCGTATGCCATCAAAACAATATATTCACTAACAATTAAGAGTTTATTTATACTTTCGTTAAATATAACATAAGATTTTATGGTATCCACTAGTGTAAATATTTTAAATTGAAGATCAAATTCAATCATTGTATTCATATAGGGTCAAGGACTGTAGCTATAAAAAATCATCAAAATTGGAGTTAAAATAACAGTTAAATCGTGATTTTTCATTTATAACCATCAAAAAGTTTTGTTCCGTTACCAGATCTTTCAATGTTTGTTGTTTGCGCTTTTTGGGATATACGATCTTGAAGTATATATAAACAAGTTTGACGGTTGGATTATATATATATATATTAAGTAGCTTTAAATTTATTTATTTTGTATGTAGAACACTTAAGAAATTGAATAGTATATATATTTATTAAGTAGCTTTAACCTTATTTATATTTTAAATCGTAAAATAAAATAATTTTATTTTTTATTATTCATAACAATTATTTTTATAAATATTGTGCTACGAACTAATTTCTCGTTTCTCAAAAGTTTGCGCGACCAACAGTTTGTCATGCAAAACTCTAAAAATTTGGGCGGGTACCAAAAATGGGACCTGAGAGTTTTTAATTTTTTAAGTATTTTTTTTTAGAGTTTGCGCCACCAATAATTTTCGTTGCGCAAAACTTTAAACATTTGGGCGGGTACCAAAAATAGGACAAGGGAATTTTTTTTATAATGTTTTTTAGACTTTGCACGACCAATATTCCAATATTTTTCGTCGCGCAAAGTGATACGGTTTTTAAAACCAAAATAACTCCACCATTTTCTCAATGTCTTTCTCTACTCTTATCTCTCCTCTCTCTTTCACTCTTCCCAAATCTCACCCTTTCTCTCACTCTCACTCACTCTCTCATCTCTCTCTCACTATCTTCTGTAGTTCTCTCACACTCACTTCTCCCTCTCATTCTCACTCACTCTCAATCTTGCCAAAAGGTATATTCTCTCTAAATTATAAATTTTTTTCATTAATATGTGTTTTTGGAGTTAGTTTTGAGTTTGTGTGGGGTTTGGGGTTGAGTATAGGGTGAGGATTGGAGTTTGGGTTGGATTTGTGGTATAACAATTTTATGGGAGATTATGCCAAATTTTTTATTTTTTTTTGTTATTTGACCATATTTGTTTTTTTTTTTTTGGTAGGGAATCATCGAGACTTTGACAGCTAAAGTGGAGGATTAGGATGCTATCGAAACATATCCTCCGCCAATACCACCACAATAGGCTTGTATTAGGATTTTATCATTGTACTTTATTAATTTATGTGTACATTTTGAATATTATATATATTTATTGGATAATTTCATCACTATTTTTCATATATAATTTTATTTGAATAAGTCAATTTAAATTAAAGTAATTAAAAAATATCATACAATTAAATTAAATTTAAAAAGTAAAAATTTGAAAAAATTAATATCAATTTAAATTAAAGTAATTAAAAAAAATCATACAATTAAATTAAATTTAAAAAGTAAAAATTTGAATAAATTAATATTAAAGAAATAATAAAACAAAAAATCAAAAACCTTGCGCGACAAAATATTTCGTCGCGCAAACTATTAAATTAGTTTATTTTAATTAAAAAATTTTAAAACACAAAAAATATTTCGTCACCGAAATATTTGCGTGACGTTATAGTATTCGTCGCGCAAAACTCTAAAAATTTGGGTGGGTACTAAAAATGGGACTCGGGAATTTTAGACTTTGCGCGACCAATTTTTTTGTTGCGCAAAACTTTGCGCTACCAATACTTTTCGTCGCGCAAAACTTGCACGACCAATGAAAAAACTTGGTCTCGCAAAGTCTTTTTTCACGATCTTTGCGCTACGGATTATGCGCGATGAAGTTTCTGACGCGCTGAAATTTGTGCAACTAAAATGTACTTTGAGCGACGAAATTCTCTTCGCCTCGCAAATTGTAAAATGTAGTAGTGTAGGCGAGTAGCAAAGGATAAACTATCAAAATTAAAGGTAGGTTACGGGAACCAAATTATTGTAAAATTTGATTAGTAAAGATTTAAAAGTATGTTAGATTGATAATGAAAAATTGAAAGATCAATTACAGAGAAACGGCTAGCGCAAGTGGTCTTCATTGTTGCATGTCTTCCTTATATGTGCATATTCTGTCTGTAATTCTCTATTTCATGATTGATTTGATTATCAGTTTTTATCCTCTGTGTTTGTTGGGATGTTAATTAAGTTTAGTGCTTTTGCAAATTATTGGTTCATCCTTTCAATTTATATGATATGAATGTGTCCTGTAGTATGCGTATTTTAGATTTCTTATTTGACGATTTATGAGCTGAAATGGGATGTGCCACAATTTGGTGCATACGTGCCGCCACTAAGCTGTGGTTTTATTTGATATTTGTGGAAGTTTTGCAACACATTTATAGATTCGTACGTAGTGACCTTTAAGAATGAAAATTTCCTTTTATGGCAACACATAACAAATACCAGTGTAGCTTGCAGGGCTTGGATTGTGCATCAAGTACTGAAGAGCTTGGATTGTGCAGCAAGTACTGAAGTTGTTGTGGCACTGGAACACCAAGGAGTTTGTAAGTGAAAGGAGCTGCCAGCAAAGGGCTAATCTTTGGTAGTTTTCTCTCCTTTCACTTGGTTCCATTTTAAGTTTTAACTTTTTTGTAAAAATCTTTATTGTAAATTTGTTACTTTAAATCCTTAATTTTAGGATTAGTTATGGTTTATTTTTGTACCTTATAATGAATTGAGATGTGGACAATGAATGTGTTTCTTCCTTCATAGTTGTGCTTAAAATGATATTTCTCTTGATATCTTTTCTTTGGTATATAGGTGACATGAAGCAGAAACAGGGAAGGAAATCTCATATGAAATGGGTATTTTATGTTGGAGGTTAGGTTTGTTTTATGATTTTTTATGTTAGATTTCATACTAAATCAATTTGAAAGGTTCTCCTGAAGACTATATGAATTTCTTTTTAAGTTTTTATGGTTATAACACATTAATTTTTTTTTTTTTCTCATCAGTTCTTTCAACTTTATTTTGCTAATTCAGTGAGAGTAGTTGTCAAAGACGGCATCAAAGCTTAGCAAATTCTATGCTTGATGGGGTTGAAATTACGATCTGATCAGTGATAGGATTTTTGGTTAAATCCCAAGCAGGGAATGCATTCTTTGCCATAGTTCCCAGACAGGTCCTCTTGGCTTCCCTTGATGCTATCAGTAAGTTGATTAGGGTTATATAACCTATAGGTGTTTATAGGTTATTTCTGCTTTTATAGTTTACTTCTCCATTAGATTAACATACTACTACATTTTACACTTTGCGCGACGAAGAGAATTTCGTCGCGCAAAATACATTGTAGTCGCACAAATTTCAGCGCGACAGAAACTTCGTCGCGCAGAATCCGTCGCGCAAAGATCGTGAAGAAAGACTTTGCGCGACGAAGTTTTCCTTGGTCACGCAAAGTGACTTTGCGCGACGAAAAAATATTGGTCGCGCAAAGCGACTTTGCGCGACGAAAAATATTGGTCGCGCAAAGTGACTTTGCGCGACGAAAAATATTGGTAGCGCAAAGTTGTGCGCGACGAAATACATTGGTCGCGCAAAGGTTTGAGCGACGAAATATATTGGTCGCGCAAAGTTTTGCGCGACGAAAAACATTGGTCGCGCAAAGTCTAAAAAAAATTTTACAAAAATAAAAAATTCCCGCGTCCAATTTTTGGTACCTGCCCAAATTTTTTGAGTTTTGCGCGACGAATACTAACGTCGCGCAAATATTTGAGCGACGAAATATTTTTTGTTTTAAATTTTTTTAATTTAAAATAAACTAATTTAATAGTTTACGCTACGAAATATTTTGTCGCGCAAGGTTTTTGACTTTTTGTTTTATTATTTCTTTAATATGAATTTATTTATATGAATTTTTTCAAATTTTTACTTTTTAAATTTAATTTAATTGTATAATTTCTTTTTAAAATTACTTTAATTTAAATTGATATTAATTTTTACTTTTTAAATTTAATTTAATTGTATGATTTTTTTAATTACTTTAATTTAAATTGACATATTCAAAATAAAATTACATATGAAAAATAGTGATTAAATTATCCAATAAATATATATATAAAATATTCAAAATGTACACATAAATTAACAAAGTACAATAATAAAATCCTAATACAAGCGTATTGTGGTGGTAGTGGCGGAGGATATGTTTTGATAGCTTCCTAATCCTCAACTTTAGCCGTCAAAGTCTCGATGATTCCCTACAAAAAAAAAAAAAACAAATATGGTCAAATAAACACAAAAAAAAGAAGAAGGCATAATCTCCCCTAAAATTGTTATACCACAAATCCAACCCAAACTCCAATCCCTCCCCTTTACTCAACCCCAAAACCCACACAAACTCAAAATTAACTCCAAAAACACATATTAATGAAAAAAATTTAAAATTTGGAGAGAATATACCTTTTGGCAAGATTGAGAGTGAATGAGAGTGAGAGGGAGAAGTGAGTGTGAGAGAATTAGAGAAGATAGTGATAGAGAGATGAGAGAGTGAGTGAGAGAGATGAGAGAGAGTGAGAGATAGTGAAGAGAGAGATGAGAGATTAAGTGAGAGGAGTGAGTGAGAGAAATGGTGGGATTTGGGGAGAGGGAAAGAGAAAGGAGAGGTAAGAGTAGAGAAAGGCATTGAGAAAATGGTGGATGAGTTATTTCGGTTTTAAAAACCGTATCACTTTGCGCGACGAAAAATATAGTTGGTCGCGCAAAGTCTAAAAAATTGTTTAAAAAAAATAAAAATCCCCGCGTCCCATTTTTGGTACCCGCCAAAATTTTTAAATTTTTGCGCGACGAAAAATACATATTGGTCGCGCAAAGTCTAAAAAAATTATTTAAAAAAATAAAAATCCCAGCGTCCCATTTTTGGTACCCGCCAAAATTTTTAAATTTTTGCGAGACGAAAAATATATATTGGTCGCGCAAAGTTTTGAGTGACAAAGAATATTGGTCGCGCAAAGTCTAAAATTTTTTTATTTTTTTTTTAAAATCCCGCGTCCCATTTTTGGTACCCATCCAAATTTTTAGAGTTTTGTGCGACAAACTGTTGGTTGCGCAAACTTTTGAGAGACGAAAAATTGGTTCGTAACACAATATTTATAAAAATAATTGTTATGAATAATAAAAATAAAATTATTTTATTTTACAATTTAAAATATAAATAATGTAAGATCCCACATCAACCAACGGAGAGGGGGTGATGTGCCTTATATGTGCGCACCCGCATCCATCTAGCACGAGGCCTTTTGGGAGCTCACTGGCTTCGGAGTCGTAGGAACTCCGAAGTTAAGCGAGTTGGGGGCTAGAGCAATCTCAGGATGGGTGACCCACTGGGAAGTTGCTCGTGAGCTCCCAGAAACAAAACCGTGAGGGCAGAGAGGGGGGCCCAAAGCGGACAATATCGTGCTACAGCGGAGCCGATCCCGGGATGTGACAAATAAGGTTAAAGCTGCTTAATAAATATATATACTATTCAATTTCTTAAGTGTTATACGTACAAAATAAATAAATTTAAAGCTACTTAATAAATAAATATATATACACACACCATTCAACGATCCAACCATCAGACTTATTTGTATATACTTCAAGATCGTATACCCCAAAAATCGCAAAAAACAAACATTCAGAGATCTAGTAACGAGACAAAACTTTTCGATGGTTATAAATGAAAAATTACGATTTAACGGTTATTTTAACTCCGATTTTGATGATTTTTTTTACAGCTACATTCCTTGACCATATATGAATACAATGACTGAATTTGATCTTCAATTAAAAATATTTACACTAGTGGATACCAAAAAATCTTATGTTATATCTAACGAACGTATAAATAACCTCTTAATTGTTAGTGAATATATTGTTTTGATGGCATATGCATTCACCAAAACTAGTTTCAACGATCCAACCGTCAAACTTGTTTGCTTATACTTCGAGATCATATACGCCAAAAATCAGAAAAAATAAACATTCAGAGATCAAGTAATGGGACAAAACTTTTCGACGGTTATAATGAAAAATCACGATTTAACGGTTATTTTAACTCCGATTTTGATGATT